>NC_084973.1:29756405-29786405 GCF_963691925.1 Scomber scombrus
ATTTGTATATTTACACAAAGCAGAGCAGACTTTCTCCTGCTGAGTCGGTCAGGCTCAGTTGATGATTTAAGCATCCATTTATATTCGTGTGCTCATCATTTATCCTCATCACTTATGTTTCGTCTTATCTCTTTTAGGCCACACGGTGCGTAACGTCCAGGCCTTCTCCGTGCTCCAGAACGCCTTCCTCCGGGCTAAAACCAACCGCCTGGCCAACATGCTGCTCGACGCCATTGGAAACATCTACTCCGCCGAGCCAGCCAACTATTTCATCCTGGAGTATCAACACACCCTCTCGCAGTTCGCCGAGCGAGTGGCCAAACTCCCCGAATCCCAGACCAAGTACTTTGAGCTGTTGGAGTTCGTCGTCTTCAGTCTCAACTACGTGCCGTGCAAGGAGCTGTTCAGCGTCAGCGTGCTGCTCAAGTCCAGCACGTCTCACGCCTGCAGCATCACGGCCGTCCGGACGCTGCTGAAGCTGTCCAGACACGACCCGGTGTTCAGCGACGTGCTGCGGGAGGTCGGCCTGCTGGAGGTTCTGGTCAACCTGCTGCACAAGTACGCCGCCCTGATGAAAGAACCCACGCCGCAGCAGCCACACAATAATGACCAAGGTGGGTTAGCATGATGTTGGTTCAATAAACTGAAATAAAGTTTGACAGGTGAGGTGATTTTAGTGAAGTTCTATAATTTTTTGTGTATAAAATTATGTTTTTTCCTTTGTTGGTTGTATGCTAATGAAGATATGATGGTGGTTAATTGAGTACTCAAGAGCGTGGGTCTTTGAGACACCATACATTTCAGTTTTGTGTCCTAAAAGAGAAGTTTAAGAACTTCTCGTCTATACCAGATACTCAAGTCCAAGTCACTTTCAAGAGCAGGATGAAAAAGAATCAAGAAAGTCAATCAAGTCATGTTTAACCCTTTACATACTGTTCATATTCTGACTCATAATTAGTCTCTAACCCAATTCCTCATCAGTCATTAATACATGTTTGATCAATCTTCTGGAAAAACTTGAACATTTTGCATATATAAAAATGTGCATCAGCTGCACAAAAATTTAAAACAATTGCATGCATTTTATTTCCATTTTTGTGTACTATGGGTCACTTTAGGAAAAGCCTCAAATTTGACCATGAACAGTATGTAAGAGTTAAGACCAAGAATTAAAAAAAAGGAGTATAGAAAGGGCATTTCTCATGTATGTTCTTGCTATTTGTAAATATTTACCTGATCGATACTGGAGGTATTGTCAATCTTTAGAAGCAAAGGAAGAAGTCAAATTAACATCCAGTAATGACCGAGTCCAGGTCAAAACAGGCACAAGTCTAAAATGTCAAATTAGCTAAATTACAGGACTGACCTACGTAAACAGAGCTGAACCTCAAGCTGATTATAAACTCAATAGGTCCAATCATTGTAAGAATTTATCATATATTTATCATAAAATGTATCAGTTAATTGCTTTGTTTGACATTCCTGACAAACGTATATTATATAAGTTTTTCTCAGTGGTTTAAATGTGTGTTATGTTTAAATTTAATGCAATCTGCTGCTTTGTAAATCTAACATCTCTCTCTCTCTTTCTCTCTCTCTCTCTCTCTCTCTTTCTCTCCTTTCCTCTCTCTCCTTTCCTCTCTCTCTGTCTCTGTCTCTGTCTCTCTCTCTCTCTCTCTCTCTCTCTCTCTCTCTCTCTCTCTCTCTCTCTCTCTCTCTCTCTCTCTCTCTCTCTCTCTCCTTTCCTCTCTTCTGTGTGTTCAGCTGACTGTAAAAACAACAGCGTAGCAGAGGAGCAGAAGCAGCTGGCCTGGCTGGTGATGGAGACGCTGACTGTTCTCCTGCAGGGCTCCAACACCACCAACACTAACGCAGGTAACACACACACATACAGGAGAGGGATGAAACTCATTATAGATTAATACAGGACTTCATGTCAATTCATAATTAACTTTTAGGTAACGTTTTATCTTTTGGATATGCTTATACTGTCATAACTGTCTTGAAGTCTTAATTCAATCAAGAGCAGGGTGTTCCCTCGTCTTTGTAACGTTGGATTAGCCAAAGTTTGATGTGCCAGTTGAGCACATTGAGTATTTAAACTGGACAATAACTTATATGATATTCCAATGCAGCTGTAGCTTGTTTTATGCTCTGCAGGAACAGACTGTTGCCCTGTGCCATTACAACTGATGATGCACAGATTAGGCTTTAATCATCATTTTCATCAACTTTAAGTCCTTGCATGCAGCCGCTCACACACTCTGTTTGTGTGTGTGTGTCTCAGTCAGCTGTAGAAATGTGATGAGTCACAAAGATTACCAACAGAGCTGCACACCGACAGCTCAGAGACCTCTTTCCACCTTGATGATGATGACTGGTCTTTGCTTTCGTCAAAGAAAAACACGATGATTTGTAGCACTCCAGCGTGACACATTGATTACATTTACATTTTATGCTCGACACTCTAGGGTGGGAGGGAGGGAGGGAGAGAGAGAGAGGGAGAGAGAGGGAGAGAAGAAAGAAATTCAGTTTGTCACCAAAAGAGAAGAATTTAACCCTCCTGTTGAGGGAGGAAGGAAGGGAGAAAGAAGGAAGGAAAGGAGGGAAGAAGGAAGGAGGGAAGAAAAGGAGGGAGGGAGGAATGAAGGGAGGAAGGAAGAAGGAAGGAAAGGAGGGAGGAAGGCAGGAAGGATAGGAAAGAAAGGAGGAAGGAAGGAATGAGGAAAGAAGGAAGGGAGGGAGGTAGGGGGAGGAAAGAAAGAGAGAAGGAGGAAGGAAAGAAGGAACAGTAAAAACAGACGGGGTCAATGACCCGGGAGGACGACACAAAGGTTAAAAGTTCAGGGTCGGAGCCATGGCAGCCCATCAGTAAAAATATTCCAGTTATAAATTTAAGCTTCTTCTGATAAACTAGAATTTAAAAAAAAAACATCATTCACATTACAAATGAATCATTATTATGTTTATATAAGCTGATAAAACATGAGAAACAAACCATAGACCTTCAATTCAAATGAACAAAACTTACAAAGGTCTAAAAATGGAGTCAACAGAGCAAGAAAAGATGAAATGTTGAAGTCACCAAAGCTTTGCATCACTCTCAGTTCACAAGAGGCTTTAAAAGCATTAAAATGGTCATGAAATTGTATTGAAAAGTGATTCTTAAATGAAAATAAAAGCATTAAAAAGATTCTATTTCTGCCTCTTCTTCCCTCCTTTCTCCTCTTCATCTTCCAGCTCTCTTCAGAGAGTTTGGCGGCGCTCGTTGCGTTCACAACATCGTGAAGTACCGTCAGTGTCGGGAACACGCTCTGCTCATCATCCAGCAGCTCGTCCTGTCGCCCAGCGGTGACGACGACATGGGAACTCTGCTGGGCCTCATGCACTCTGCGCCGTCCAGCGAGCTCCAGCTGAAGACCGACATACTGCGGGTAACGACACACACACACACACACACACACACACAGAAAACACCACACACACTTACAACTTAAAAAACAGTAGTGATAGTGTAGCTAAGACCAGCATTGAAAGTGAGGATGTGGAGGAAAGTTAAGTCTGTAATTTAAAGAAAAATCAATATGCATTTGAAGGCCTGCATAACAGTAATTGCTTCAAACCGGGGGCAGCAAGTGTAAGGTTCACATAAAGTCATTTACACACACACACACACACACACACACACACACACACACACACACACACACACACACACACACACACACACACACACACACACACACACAGAGGAGGAGAGAATGGAGGCTTGGTTTTCTTCTCTTTTTTTTGGAGCATAATTGCATTTCCAAACTCTGCAGCTTCAGACGAGGTAATTCTCACGCCTTCTGAAGGCTGCGCTTGGATTAACCCGTCAGCATTTTGCTCCAATTTCGCTAATCAGGGATTTTAATGATCACCCTTAAAAAAAAAAAACAAGAAACCAAAAGGCTGCTAAGACGGTGCAGATATATCAAATCCAGTTTTAGAGTAAAATCATTTTTTCCTCGCTCATTTTCAGGGTTTTGAATCATTGACAGTAACACATTATAGCTCTGAAAACTAATCTGATTAGCCTTTTTGAATGTGTGCATTTAACCTCTCAGGATGGGGGCAATCCAACGCCTTTTAAAAGCCTCCACATGGTTGCTAAAGTTAACACACCCCCCTCCCCAAAAAGACCTAACATTTAACAACACACAGTCTGAGCCTGCTGGTAATTTCCCAGCTTGTGGAAGACGGGACAGGAACAGGATGTTGAAGACATCCTGTGATTGGTGTTAAAAAAAACTGTGTGTGCTGATTCTGGCAGTATTTTAATGCAGCAGGAAACAGCTTGCTCAGCGAAGCACCGTCAAGAGTTTTAACTTCTCTTTTTTACTCGCTCTCCCTCCAGCAGGTTGAGTCACTACAGATGAAAGTTTTTACATCTTTTGCTGGAGGTGTAGTCGTTCATACCACATGATTTAATTTTTAGGTGTAGGTGAAGATTTATCCAAAGCTTAAAACTCTGAAGTCTCTGGTAGAAGCTAGTAAAGTGGATCTTGTCTAATCCAACACATTAAACACTTTACAGATCATTTAATTGATGCAGAAATAATCCAAACTGAAGTTCATCTCCTCTATCTCTTCTCCTCAGTTCTGCATCAGGTCATTTTCCATCTTCTGTGTTTTCTTCTGCTTTAAAAAGGTCGAGTTCAGTGCAACCTTTCAGGATGTGATCTGCTTTCAATCAAAGCACACTCCGTCCTGAGTTAATGTTCCCATAAAACAGTCCTAATCGTTGATTTATAAAACTGCCGTCAATGGCCAAAATACATCCAGAGATAATAAAGTAAGAGCTTCGGTGTTGACAGTATGGCAGAGTGTCTGACAGTACATGAATCTAAATGCTGTCATATTGCCCAATCATATGTCAGAGATTAGTCATTTATTGTATTTAAGCATCTTTAAAGCTTCAGTTCAACCAAATTACAGTGAAGCATTGTTTCTCTTTGACCCCTTCAGTAGAGTACGGGTCAAAGACACTTTTTATTTAGTGCACTAAACACTTAAAAATAACAAGAACCATCAGAAACTCATCACAGCAACATGTTTTATTACAGAAGCAACGTTTCTGTTTGTCTGGATAAGAAACATCAGAGTAGTTTCCATTAGAGGTTTATTCTGCTCTAACTGAGGTCTGCTACAATGAAACTGGTACAGACTGTCCTGACATTTTAGTAAAGAGACGCCACTGTGACATACTAACCATTAAATATAATATACTCTTTATAATCATTCATAATGATGTTTCCTGATGCTGCAACTTTGCACACATTTGTGAATAATTGTGATTATTCAGGGTGGGATATGGGGATGTCAATGTCCGTAAAATATCATGACCTGGTGCTTTGTACACTAATTACATTGAATTCTATCATTAATGTATTGTTCGACATCCCTGCCCAGGCAGTACGGGTGGGAAATGGGAATTTTGCTAAAACCCTTTATAATTCCACTAGAGGTGTTTTTTGTCTGTTTTGGGTGAATTGATCCTTTAAAATGTTGAAGTGCAGTTGTTTTTTTTTTAATGAGATGTTACCATTGTGAAAACATGCCAATATTTGCCAAATAAGATAAGATAAGATATTCCTTTATTAGTCCCACGATGGGGAAAGTGGACAGAAAAATAGAAGAGCGTCAATAAAAGAATAAAAACATTAAATAATAAGTACAAAAACAATTTAAAAAAAACAATAATAGTAAAATATATAATAAAACATTATCCTGTCATTATGTACAAGACTAAAAATAAATCAAATAATTGTTATTGCACAGATTTAAAGTGAATATATATATATATATGTATATTGTGCAGTTGAATTGAAATTAGTAATAACACCTGATATTGTGCAGTAGTGAAGATTTAAAAGTGCAGTTTGTCAAATTGTTACATCACCATTGGTACCATACTGAGTTTTTTGGACTGTACTTAAGTTATTGTCTTATATTTATAATAAATACTGACTATCAACTGAAGAACAGCAGCTGGCAGATGCACAATTTCAGAATTCATTTATCATATCATGTATTTTGTTTTTGTCGTATCAAATTTTGTACCAAAAAGCAAACTTAAGAAATATTCATTCACAACTAGTATTTTAAATAGATGAATGTTTTCCCTGAATGAGCCTCATCACACTTCAGCTGCATCATTCATAATCCCCATCTGACATTTTTTTTGTATTCGTTAATGAAAGCCGTCGCCCGTCTCAGCCATTAGATGCTCACATGCTGTTTTTAGGTCTCCCTCCAACTCATATCTAGGTTACAGTTTGATGTTTTATGATCCATAAAACTTGGGGAGAAATATAGAGAAATAAATTCAGTCAGTGCGGCACGAAAAAGAAACCCTGAGGGTCCCGTAAATCCGTCTCAGTGCAGGAGAAGAATGAGAGGAGGGAAAGCAGTTGATGAATAGAGACGTGACTGAATGAGGCGACGGGAACCGAATGGTGCGAAAACTCAAGATGTGGGTTGAATAGATGAGCGGTTAAATAAGTTTGTGAAATAAAGTGAAGCTAAAAGTGACACAGAGGAAAGTGAGATGGAGGGAGGAGAGCAGCGGTTGGCAACAGGTGGTCCGTGGCCCAAAACAGGGCCACTAAATTATTCTGATAAACTGATTTTATAATATTGGACTGACAGTCTCAATTATTGGCTCTAATCTCCAAATAGAGAATTTTTTTTACACTTTTATTCATCTTAAGGGGGAAATAAAAGACAGACATTTAAGGGTCAGTGACTAATAAGGGTTGGCAAGATGAGCAATTCAAAAATATCTTAAAAAATAGTTTTAAAAGCAGCATCAAGTTTGTTAAAATGTACATTTTGTATTTTTGTTGGTTTTATATCATTTGAAATGATATTTGCACCATTTTTTTTTTTACCAAAAGTCAGACTGAATGCTCCTGAAAATGTCAAATGGTGTAACCACAAAAGAATGATACATGTTAAATATTTTATCCACCTATTTAAGTGGACTTATACTAATAATTACTTCATTTAAAACAATGTAAATGTTCCTGATCTCCATGGTTACCAGATGAAATGTAATATTTAGAACAATTGTATTCCATTACCTTTATTTAATATAAAAGTTATAATGTAAGATCATGCCAAACTAGTTGATATGGTGTTTTATTGAGAATTTACTGTTTTTAAGCAAGTTGAATTATTTGGTACAAAGTTTTTATGGTTACACCACTTAGACATTTTTGCCATAATCCTCTAATATATTCTCTCAAAATGGATTAAAAGCAGAAATTTGATGCTGGGTCCACAAAAAAAAAAAGAATGTGTGCAAGTTATTCATACGTTTATTTTCACATTTTAACCCCTTTAAATTTGACTAAACCACATATTTATTATTGAGTTATATTCATTTGAACCATTCTCTGCAGCTATTTTACATGTGCATCCAATTACTTTTTTTTTTTGTTTTTGTCTTAATAAATCAATTCCTTAATTTTGAACATAAAACATTCATGTGTACATTTCATATTTGTGTATTATTTCCTTTTAATCAGCTTATTATTATTTAACCCTTAAAGTCTTGATAAAATCTTAAAACTCTAACCATCTCTCTTTCTTCTCTTTCTTCTTCTTCAGGCATTGTTAGCGGTGTTACGTGAGAGTCATCGCACCCGGACGGTTTTCCGTAAAGTTGGCGGCTTCGTCTACGTCACGTCGCTGCTGGTTGCCATGGAGCGCTCGCTGTGCCAGCCGCCTCGTCACGGCTGGGAACGCGTCAACCAGAACCAAGTGTTCGAACTCCTGCTCACCGTCTTCTGCACGCTCACCGCCGCCATGCGCTACGAGCCCGCCAACTCACACTTCTTCCGCACGGAGATCCAGTACGAGAAGCTGGCGGACGCCGTGAGGTGAGGACGGCGGCCATGTTTGCACAGCGCTAGTTTTACCTGGAGTTAACTTGAGAGTTATTTGCAAAGTCCCGTCTGAATCAGCATGTTTCTTTTCTTCAGATTTTTTCATTTGCTTCTAAATAGAGAATTAAGGAGGTTTAAATGATTAATGAGAACTTCGCTGCTTTATCTGGTGATGGTTTGGTTTCACTGCTCAGTTTTTCTTTTTAATTAAATTCTCCTAAAAGAGAATTGACTTAAAGGGACCCTGTGGAGTTTCTTGTACACTTATATCCAATGCTTCTCATCAAATGCATTGTTTGCATAATTAACAACCTTGTAAAACATTTGCAGAGCAGATTTTGAATTATATTCCTCTGTTCTTTACACACTTTTTTACTTGCTAGCAGTTTTTTTCCTCTTTGCCTTTTTTTCTGCACGTTGCTGATACCAGAATTGGCAGAACTGTACATCATGACTCCATCATGAACCCAGCATGATTCTCATGTGATACAAACACAACAGGAACCTACTCTTACAGATAGTGCTCTGTAGTGCCTCTAGTGGTCAAAAACTCAACAGGGTACCTTTAAAGTTTACTTATGTAAAGATTCCCTGAGGACATTTTGCAACCTCATGGCACTATGGAGCAGAGAAAGATAGAAATGCACCAACAAAGGCAGAAAGAATAAAAAACTGCATGTCAGTAAATATGGGTGTAAAAATTACAGGATTTAAAATACTTAAAAAATCAGTTTTGCAACACATTTGTAGATCACAATCTGGGTTTAATGAGTTTAACTGAATGCAAATATATCTTTTGTTTGTTAATAAGAAAACTCCTTTATATATTTCTTAATACATTTACCAAATTTTCAAAGACATTTAGCTTAAAGTTGAGAGTTATTCTCACCTTAGTAATAATAGTTTAGTAAATAAACTCTTAACTTAATGTTCATTTACTTTATTTCTTCCGAAGCTTTCAGCCACATCTCTCAGTCTTATGGAGATCAGTTTTATCATTTGGAGTAAAGTCGAATACTTTTGGTGCCATGATTACTACTTTACCGTCTCTTAACCAACTTCTATCCATGGATGAAGCTCACAAGATATGACTGAAAGCTCAAAAATCAATCAAGTTGACATCGAGTTAGTGGTTATTCTTTCTGTTAAACCATTAGCAGATTTAATGTTGATGCACCAAATGCAAAATAATGGGTCAAGGGTCCCCAGAGTGCATCTAGCTTTGTTTAGTACTAGTTTACTGCTGTAGTAATGTTGCATAAAGGCAGAATGGTGCATGAAGAACCTCCGAAATCTCTGTTTTTCATTATATTCATGTGCAAAGAAAGTGTTGAGGTCTATTCATCTTCTTTAAAAACCAAACTTTCCTCAACATTTCCCTCTGTGCCTCTCATCTCATCTCTCTCTCCAGGCTGCTCGGGTGTTTCTCAGACACTAAGAAGCTCGGTGCTACGAGCGTCTTCCCCTCCAACTCTCAGCCTTTCCAGAGGCTGCTGGAAGATGAAGCGGCTCCTGGAGGCTGCGCAGGAGAGAGCGTCTGTCCCACGCTCAAACACTGCAGCAAGCTCTTCATTTACCTCTATAAGATGGCCACAGACTCCTTTGACAGGTCAGTGCATTACACAAACTGGGTGTTTTGATTGTTGAGTGTTGTGATTATTAATAATAATCCTTTTTGTCCTGCTCAGTCTTTAAATTCTGCTACAAACAGACTATAAAGCATGTCTATAAAACTGCATTTGACTGAATTTCAACCATCTATAGCAGCAAATATAGTAGATAAACTTCAAATACACAATAGCTCATGACTCCACATGGCCTCTTTGTGTCTGAAGAACATGTATCTCCAAAACGTCACGGGTGGACGTCTCATTAAATAGCATCCGACAGAGCTACGGTCTTTCTTATTAAGACCTATAGCAGTTAAATCTCTTCACACATACAGCAGCCTCTTTGTCTGAAGGCATTATCTCTCCTCTGATGATAGCCTGCATACATATATAAATATATAAATATGTTAATACATCACATGCACGCTGGACTTTAGAGTCTGTTAGTGATGTGAATATTGTGCAAATTAGGCCAGATGGGGCTAGATGCAATATAATTGGCGGGTTATTGAGCAGCCACATGTTCCTGCAGAGGATCACGACACTCTTGAATCTTCTAAGATGCTGCAGTTCATAATGCATTTGAGAAGGACTCTGATGTTTCTTTTGATTCTTAAATAAATTCAAGATTCAGGATCCAATTCATTGAATCTAAAGGGGGGAGTTTTAGCTCTGCTGCACAAACACAAGTGTTTCCAAGTGACCTAAAAACCTGTTTTATATTAAGCTAACTTAAGACATACTGGAGTAAAGGGAGCAGAGATAGTGATATAAAGTCTGTGTTGTTTTACAGCATTTTGAGGAATTATTTTTTTAACTTCTTATTATTTTTGCTTCATATTATGATCAAGTATTTATGGTGCAAAGTTAACTTAGTGTGTCTTATACAAACATATTTTGCAGCTACTGTGAACATTTATAAATATGTTTAACCCTTACATGCTGCTCATATTCTGGCATTTCATAATATCTTTATTATATCTTTATACATAATAAAGCAGAGAGAGTGTGTTCTTCAGTTTTTCTGCTTTTAGTTAATGCAGAAAAACATTTACAATCACATTAAATATTAGTCCAATGTTACATAATTTCAATTAATTACATTAAATGTAAATAAACAGTATTTTTGTAAGGTGGTTTTTGGATAAATATGGGTTAAAAACTCAACAAGAATGTGTATTAGCTGCACAAAAATGTTGAAATATTTCCATTTTTGTAAATTCTGGGTCACATTATGATAAGTCATAAAATTTCTGGCTAAATTGACATTTTTTTTAAGGTCTTTTTTCTCCTTTTAAATGTAAAACTGGGTCAAATTAGACCATGAACAGTATGTAAGGGTTAACTGTTAAAGTTAATTAATAGTATTCTCTGAAAGTTAACTGTGGGGAAAACTATTATTAATTCTTAATTAATTATTATAGGCTACTATTAAATCAGGGAACTGGTGCGTAACCAGTTTATTTTGGAGGGTTTATGTCCAAAGGAAATCAGCATTCATTGATTCAGACGAGTCAGATGCTTCTCAAAGTGTTGCAGCAGGTCCACAGCTGCGTTCATTCCTCCTCAGCCATGTGCGTCCTCATCTGCTGCAGCTTAGTTGCTCTCAAAGTCCAAAAAAGACATTTTAATCAGGAGGCTCATTTTGCCTCTGAGTCAGCTGCACAGCCTGCTGCTGCCTGCCGTTGTCATGACGCCAGAGTCACAGATTTAACACCAGTGTAGTGCTGCGAAGAACATGACAAGAAAGTGTTGACTGCAGGAGAAACAGGGTATTGAAGTGGAAAGGGGAGGAAAATGTAAAAAGAATTTTCTGTAAAATTTCTGGGAAACTTTCCATGGGAATTATGGGAATATATGGGAATTTATGGGAATTAACGGGAATTAACTGGACATTTTGGGTAATTTATACTAACTGTATCAACTGCATACATTTGTCATAAGCAGACATGCATGCAAGCTAATACAATTAAATTAATAATATTACATTTTGAATGGGGGGGGGCTCATAGGGAATATGTTTATTTTACATCAAAACTTACTTGACTTTATGTATTCTTTTGGTTCAAATGTGTGGCTTTAATAGTTTGGGGTTGTATAAATCATGAGTGCATGTGATAGAGGAGTGCACAGTGCATGTAGGCGGTGAAGCCCTGCAGGAAATAATGTGTTATGTGCATGTGATTGATGAATAGGGAAGATATATTCAACTGTATTTACATTAAATCTGCTTGTTTTAACCAAGATTATGCTACAAGATGGCTTTTGTTTATTCCAGTTTATTCCTGTTAATTCCCATTGGAAAGTTTCCAGCTTTGAACCCCTAAATGGGATTGAGTTGAAGATGATTAGCCTTGTTGATCACTGCAGAATAATGAATCCTCTTCCTCTTCTTCTTCTTCCATCTAGAGGCCACAATGAAAAAAAAGAGAATTCAGTTTCCTATAATGATTAAACTCCCATCCAATTAAATAAAAGCCAGTTTGGCCTTTGTCAGCTCTATTAAACTTTAAATCGCCGGTCGCCGTGACGACCCTAAATGTTACAGTACTAGCTGGCGTCGTGCATGAAGCTCCAGCTATAGCAGCTCTGTTTTCTGTTTCCTGTCTGCTTTTACACTAACAGCTTCTTTTCCTTCTTTCTCTCTCTCTCTTTCTTTCTCTTTTCTCTTCCTCTTAACCCTCTGGCGCTGTCTGGCTGTTCATCCTCGATCGGGTCCATCTGCACGACTGTGTGCGTGTGTGTGTGTGTGTGTGTGTGTGTGTGTATAAACCTACGCTTTATGTTTTTTTTTACGCATGTTCAACCCACATCTGTGTCTGTGCACTTTCTTTTTTGGCATTTGTACGTGTGTGTGTGTGTGTGTGTGTATTTGAATGTGTCTTTCTGTATTTTTCGGTGTGCGTGTGTGTGTGTGTGTGCGTGTGTGTGTGTGTGCGTGCCGTCATGCAGTCGTGCAGAGCAGGTGCCCCCCTGCCTGACTCATGAGACCTCGCTGCCCTCGCCGTGGGGCACGCCAGCGCTCGCCAGGAAGAGGTAGCTACAGCGCTCTGCCACTTTTTTTCCTCACCTTCATCCCTTTTTCCTCCTCTCCATTTTTACTCACCTTCCTTCAGTCCACACTGAGAGCGCCCACTAGTGGCAAAAGCATCACAAACTTTTCTCATTTTCATGCAAAGTGTTTTAGCAAATTGCGGAAATATAGTTAGAAATGCATTTATCTGTTTACATTTATCATTTATTTACAGAGATGTTAAATGTTTCCTGAATTAAACACAACAACAAAAACATGAGATGAACTGAAAGTGAGAAAGAGTTGGGTTTTTTGTCGGCTAATAATATTTTAAATGAGAGGTTTTCATCTAATAATTAAAACAATAAAGTGTTTTTATGGATGTAAAACTAAACCTGGGTGCATCATGAACATCTAAAGTTCAAAACTAATGTTCATTTTCATTATCTAACAATCTATTGATTACATTTTTGAATATTTGATTATTAAAAGCTGTGATATGAAACTTTTTTAACAGGGTGACGCCTTTTAAATTAATAATAATGACAATAATAATAATAATAATAATAACAATAATAATAATAACCAGCCTTTTAAATTGATAGTTTTGTCCAACTAACAGTCCAAATATCAAAGTTTTTTAATCCCAGTGAGAAAAAAGCCAAATATTTGATGTTTCGAGCCTTTTAAACATGAAGATTTGCTGCCTTTCTCAATCTTTCTTACTAGTAAACTGTGATGCAGATTTCTTGTCTTTATTCTGATGTTTTATAAACCAAACTATTTATTGATTAATCAAACTATAAACTGGTTAATAAACTGATTACTCAATAATGAAAATATTCATTTGAGGAGCAAGGAGCCAAGAACGTTTGGTATTGTTGATCCAAGATGACTTAAACATTAAATCAATGATGAACATTGCAGCTTTTTATTTACATTTAAAACTATTCTGTTGACTAATTGATTGACTGATTATGTTTTAAACTATAAAGTAAAATGAAAAATAAAAATACAGCATCTGTTTTTTTTTAAGAAGTCAACAGAGGAATGACTTGCAGCTATTTTTAGGCATTAATCTGCTGCACCTGTCCTCATGACTCTGCTCTGACTCGGCCTCGGGACACAAAGCTCTGCTCCTTAGTGCTGTGTAGTGGACAGTGTGTGTGTGTGTGTGTGTGTGTGTGTGTGTGTGTGTGTGTGTGTGTGTGTGTGTGTGTGTCCGCCTGTCACACAGGAGACCGGGGTTCGATTCCTCAGTGAGGACAAACTCTTTAGCTTCTTGGCTTCTTGAGCCTTAAATATGTGATTCAGATAATAATGATCACAGTTACACACAGGTTAGTTATTTAATGAGCAGTGTGTAAAGAAGAATCACTGCTCTGTCCTAAATGGCTTTAAATTCTGGATTAAAACACATAAACTTACACTTTTCTCTTATTTTAAACTATTAGAAAGGAAACATTTTTGCTTTATAGTTGAAAAAATGAAACAATTATTGATTTTTATTGGTTTCTTCTACTGTAATGTATTGCATCCACATTAAATACTGTTTTAAAGTTTAATATTCAAGGATGTTTATTGTCATTACAGCCATTTAGATTCATGAAAGAGAATAAAATACATAAAATAATGAACATATACACAATAAATAAATAGATAAATTAATAAAGTGAGCAGTGCATTGTGCTTGCAAACAATAAAATCTAACAGACAGAGAGAGACTTCATTACAGCGTGCCTTGAGGAATATAATAATATAGTTAAAATCACTAGAAAAGCAGCAGCAAAATGGTAAAGAGGAGCAAAAAAAACCCTAAAAACCTTCATTGTACTCTCTAGAGAAAACCTTGGTTGGAAAATGATCTCCATGTGACAAACGAGAGTCAGACTACAGTTTACAGACACGACCGTTTTTCTTGTTACCACATGAGAGGAATGTATTTCTTCTCCACTTCCATTGAAGCTTGGAGTTTCTTCAGAGCTAATTTCAAGCAGGGAGAAGCAGACAGAATGAGTCTTGGTGTAAAATGGGCTTTTTAACGAATCCCTCCTCCTTCCCCCTTCCTTTTCCTTTTCTTTTCTCTTTTCTTTTGTCCTTTTTTTTCTCTCCCAGCTAAAGTTGTCCCTCTACCTTCTAAAAAACCCCGAGACTGTCCTTCTCTTTGAATTTCTTCTATAAAAGGAAAAAAAACATTCAGGACATTTAAAGCATACTGAGCTGTGTAAGCGTCAAGGTGACACCGGGGGTCTCCTCTCAGCAGTCTCACCTTCTGCCTGCCTGGATCCGCTCCAACTATGCATATTCATGAGGTCGACTAATCTCACTATCAGAGCTGTTAGATGAAGCTCTTGTCCTTGTTCCTGCACATTTTTTAGCCCTTTTATAACATCGATTTCAACAGTTATTTGATAAAGAAATGACTTTACCGCAAAGAAAAAGGGCAGCAGTTTGCAATCAGGAGCGATCTGCATGGTGATTATCAGGTGTGATGATGATACAGCGCTCGCTTTCAATCTAACAAATGGTTTTTATCTATAAATGAAACCCAGATTGAGTAAATCTATGCTGCATTTTAGGATTTTTAGCTTTTTGTTTTCATCGCTGCTCATTAGACTCTATTCACACTTGATCTGAAAACACTGCAGACATGTGAGAATTCATCCTCATGATCATATTTAGGTTGTTACTAAAGATCTTCATCTACACTGAAATGCCTGAACAATAAGAAAATGAGTCTCTTTAGTAAAGTCAGACCCAAGATTTAGCTACAAGACAACTAGGGCTGGGTATCGTTTAAAAAAATATGCTACTAGTACCAATCAAAGTACCTTTAAAGTGATACTGATACCAGCTGAGTACTTCGTTCGATACCCATTACACATTTAGGTCTCTGTCTTTTATCTGGTGTAACAGGCGTGTAGTGTAGACACACTTTAGAGTGTTTAGGTGGCATCTTGGCTGCTGAACTGCTAAGCACGCTAACTCAAATTCACCACGACTTCACCACCACAGACGGGTCGTAGCTGCTGTGGCAGTGGACCAATCACATGTTGCATTAAATCAAAGAACGCTTGCTGTTGATTGGCTGTGAGCAGGTCCATACAAATAGTCATATTTTTTAGCTCTGGGTGCAAAAAGGATTGATTGTAGGTATGGTTTGATGGGAGACGTTTCAATACTCGATTCACCTTAAAGGTATCAAATACTGATATCCAGCCCTAGTTATTAGCATTAGCAGCAGATGTGAATAATACTACAGATAACTAAAAAAGCATAAAACATTGATTTGATTGTGGCTTATTAGTGCTTCCTGTTAAAGAGGATAAAGGTAATTCTTGTGCTGCTGTGTTGAATCAATCATAAAACTATTTAAATAAAAATAAACATAAATGCAGGTTTATAGAATAAAATAGAATAGTCTTTATTGTCATTGTACATGTACAAGGAAATAGAAAGCAACCCTTATGGTATCATAAGTTTAAAAAAAAGAAAGAAAATGCTCCTAAAAGATTAAAATAAATGAGTAATTAGTACTAAAATAAACTAAGTACTAAACTAACTAAAACACATAATACACAAACATAAGACACTCTACTGGCTGCCATCAATATTTGCATGATTCCCCTTTAATATTACAATCAAAAATTGTTGTTGCAGTTATTACAGGATCAGGTTTTTGGAGCATTTAGAGCATTTATAGAGCTGTGACTGTATTGATTAACTTAACTACAATGTAAGAAAAAACCTGCTTAGTGTGTGTAAAAGGCTCAAATTAAAGGTTTTCATATTAAGCCGTCTAATGTGGATTTAGTCTCAGTTTTCACCTCTTTTAGTTTATGTTGGGAAAACATGAACAACCCAGTTAGTTTCCTGCCCTACATCCAACCCCTCCAGCACTTTATGCTGACTCCAGTGTTTCCAGCCCCGCCGTTTCCCCAGAGGGGGGATTTGCCACTCTGTAATCTGAATCACAGCAACGCCGCCCTATTTTGCCTAATTGCCCCCCGACTGCAGGCCCCAAAAGATCTCCTTCACTTTGTTGTTTACGAGGCAGGAGGGCTGTTAAAAGGGTAGCTCGACTGACACCTCGATCTCTGAGGTGTGTGTGAGGCTTGTTCACACTTCATTCAGTGATGTCATTATTTCAGCTCGTTTCTGTCCAGCTTTAATAAAATACTTTTCTTTTGAGAGACACTGGCTGCAAATTTGAATATTTTCCAGCCACTTTCACTGTTTCTATGAGCCAGTAACATATTTTTAGGGGAAAATAGGGCTTTATAAAAATGGCCACATGATGAAAATTAATATAATTTCACTAATAGTGTCTTAATCAACATTTCTTTGATTTGGATTATGAGTTTTATTTAATTTGACTGCACTGAAATGAACTAAATATGACTTTTCTCTCGCTCCCAGGCAAGGCTACTACGGGACGTCGGGCCCCCCCGCCCCAGTCAAAGCCCTCTCAGACCTGAAACTCCACTTAACCGCCACCCCCACCCATCCTGCTTCCTCCTCGTCTTCGTCAGACATGGTGGTCATTCATCCAGGGGCCGTGCTGGCCATGCTGGACCTGCTGCCCTCCGTCTCCTCCGACAGTCAGCCAGAGGTGAGGAAGCACCAGAAGGAAATGTGCGAATGTGCACTTCCTGTCTCAGTGGGTGACGGGGTTACGTGCAGGGCAGAGAACCTTTTTTTTTTTTTTTTTTTTTGGTGTGTGTGTCAGTTGCACAACATTGTGTGAACCAACCAGACAGTTTGTGCCTGACATTTAAGTCTCTTGAACTCTAAAATAGTAATAAAGTGCATTTTCTGGGACGTTAACCTTCCAGTAACTATGCAACTTTTGTCCTCCCGGGTCAATTTTGTCTGGTTAGACTGTTTATCACCCAATTCTGTGTTTATTATAGCCAACGTTATTCCAACTTTACACTTATTTTTGGAAATGATAGTCAATAGGTCTCATTTAAATGAAATAATACCTCATTTTTGAGTTAAAAATAAGCAGAATTTATGAATTATTTTAACTAATTTTAAGATAAGATAAGATATTCTTTTATTAGTCCAACAATGGGGGAAATTTACAATATTAAAGTAGCAAAGTGGACAGTAAAAATGCGTCAATAAAAGAATAAAGAACAATAAATAATAAGTAGTAAAAAATATAGTCAATAATAATAGTAACATTATGCACAAAAGTAAATAAGTAATATTGATGTTGAGTGATAATATACCTGAGTTTATGTAGTAATGGAAGTAGTGATGATGTAGTATGGAAGCATTCATGTGATTTTTCATCCAATTAGATGAAATAAATCCATATTTCTGGTATAATTGGACAACAGGAGAGTTAATTAAGAGCTTATTTGGCAAATCCTCGACATTAAATACTTTAAAATGATGGAAATTTCAACCTACTGACAGAACTGTTCTGTAAAGCCAATATAAATGAGTATGATGAAGTTTTGATTTGCCTCATTTAAATGAAATTTTACCTGATTTTTTAGTTAAAAATCAGCAGAAATGATCAATTATTTTAACTTAATTTAAGAAGTAATGGAAGTAGTGAGGATTATATTTGTAAATCATGTAGTATGGAAGCATTCATGTGATTTTCAGCCAATTAGATGAAATAAATCCATATTTCTGACATCAAATTTGGAGAGTTAATTGGGAGTTTATGTGGCAAATCCTCTAGATTAAATACCTTAAAACGACGGGAATTTCAACCTACTGACAGAACTGTATATAAATGAGTATGCTGAAGTCATTTTCCTCCGCTCCCTTCCCCTCCAGCATGCCCTCGACCTGCAGCTGGCGGTGGCCAACATCCTCCAGCTGCTGGTGAACAGTGAGAGGAACCAGCAGGTCTTGTGTGAAGCTTGTCTCCATCAGCGGCTGTTGCAGCGCTGCAGTCAGGCCCTCGGTGACGAAGATCACCCGCTACACCCCCCACTGCAGAGGATGTTTGAGAGGCTGGCCTCGCAGGCCCTGCAGCCAATGGCACTCAGGTACTGGACCAGTCTTATATATGCGTCCCTAACCTTAAAATTACTGTAACTTTAACCCCAAAAGGACATTCTTACTACTGTGAAATTTGTCCTGACTCTGAGAGATGAAACTTGAACTCAAGAGTACAGAGATATTAGAAGTAGTTGGTTAGGGTGTGAACATTAATGGGTCAATGGTGTTTTTCTTTGTGTCCATGTGGTTTAGTCAAATTTAAAGGGGTTAAAATGTGAAAATAAACGTATGAATAACTTGCACACATTCTTTTTTTGTGGACCCAGCATCAAATTTCTGCTTTTAATCCATTTTGAGAGAATATATTAGAGGATTATGGTAAAAATGTCTAAGTGGTGTAACCATAAAAACTTTGTACCAAATAATTCAACTTGCTTAAAAACAGTAAATTCTCAATAAAACACCATATCAACTAGTTTGGCATGATCTTACATTATAACTTTTATATTAAATAAAGGTAATGGAATACAATTGTTCTAAATATTACATTTAATCTGGTAACCATGGAGATCAGGAAACATTTACAGTAATTATTAGTATAAGTCCACTTAAATACACTGTAGGTGATAAAATATGTAATATTTATCATTCTTTTGTGGTTACACCATTTGACATTTTCAGGAGCATTCAGTCTTACTTTTGGTAAAAAAAAAGAATGGTGCAAATGTCATTTCAAATGATATAAAACCAATAAACAATTTTTCAAGATATTATTTAATTGCTCATCTTGTCAACCCTTATTTAATTATCACTGACCCACTTCACTTAAAGTGTCTGCTAGCTGAATGCTATCTAAGCATGCTAGCTTTTAGCTTTTATGCTAATGTTTGGGATTGAACTTTTAATGTTAGTTTAGTCACTGAACTCAAACACACATGCACAAACAAAGCAAACAATCATATTTTCCTGTTCCTAAAGGGGAAAAACAAAAGAAAACATAAATAAATAAAGCAGTTTATGACCGAAAACGTTTAGGCTGCAGCATCTGCTTTTCTAACACCGACCCTTCTTCCATTAGCTATTCAATAGATCCCAAAGTAGTTTGGCAGCATGCTAAATATGTTAATGTTAAAATGTGAATACAGATACTAATATAAGCATGGTCCCTTGGTAACATTTAAAGTAATCTATTAAGTTATAAACAGAGATGAGGGTTTTTTTTTTTTCCTCCAGTGACTGAAAGAAATGACGTCTTGGGAGAGTAATCTGCTTTGACAGGTTTGAATGTGTGAAGGAGGCTCTGCATGTAGACAAAACTGAGCAATTCTCATTTCCCGCTTGACTAGTTAAGTGAGATGGGAGATTGGGGTTGAGGAACAGAGGGGGGGGGGGGGGGGGGGGTATTTGACATGCACATGGTTGCTTCTTTTCATATGTTAATGGAGCCTCCGTTGCCTGATATCCTCGTCTCTCTCCTTCTGAAATTGTGCTGGAGGTAAACATATCTGTAGCTGTCAGTCTGCTCCCCATCCTCCTCTTCCTCTTCCTCCTCCTCTTCCTCCTCTTCCTCTTCCTCCTGCTGCCAGTCGTCTTCTGTCACATCGCCTCCTCTCCCCCTTCATTAATTCTTCTCCTCATCTCGTTTTGTTTCTGTTCTTCCAGCGTTAGCCGGCAGCAGTGTTTTCCGTCTCTTCCTCGGTTGTTATTCTTGGTTAAAGCTGCCGGTGTCGCTCACTCGTTGCCATGACATCTGACACGAACCGTCACTGGGTCGATTTGGGTTTAAGTGACTTTACGTGCCACTCAACCTCATTATTGATTTTTTTAAACACATGCTGTTGGAAAAGTAGAAGTCAGCCTGCAACTTAACTGCTGACTTGACATAATGTAGACAGTTAGATGGAGACTCTTATCCTGAGTGCCTCGGTATGTTTCATGAGCACAAATAGGACGTAGATATATATATATATATAGACGTAGTTTTTTATGATCAGTATAAGTATAAGTAGACCCGGCAGTGTTGGAGCCAGAACACTTACTGAGCTTTTACAGGCTTTAAGCTTAAAATATGTTGTGGTAAACTTTCATAAAAAGTATTCAGAATGATAAAAATGGTTTGTGCAGGCGTATTTACTTAGAAGAAGGGTGTCAAACATACGGTCCGTGGGCCAGAACTGGCCCGCAGAGGGGTCCAATCCAGCCCTCTTTCCTGCATTTCTTCCTTCCATCTGTCCTTCCGTTCTTCCTTCCTTTTTTCCTTCTTTTTTTCCCTCCTTCCTTCCATCTTTCCTGTCTGTCTTTTTCTCCTTCCTTCCCTCTTTTCCTTCATATCCCTTTTCCCTTCTTTCCATCCCTCCATCCTTCCTTCCTGCCTTCCTGCCTTTCTTCCTTCTTTCCGTCTTTCCTTCCATCTGTCCTTCCTTTCTTCCTTCTTTTATTCCCTCCTTCCTTCCATCTTTCCTGTCTGTCTTTTTCTCCTTCCTTCCCTCTTTTCCTTCATATCCCCTTTCCCTTCTTTCCATCCTTCCTTCCTTCCTTCCTGCCTTCCTTTCTTCCTTCCTTCTGTCCTTCTTTCCGTCCTTCCTTCCATCTGTCCTTCCTTTCTTGTTCTCCTTCCTTCCCTCTTTTCCTTCATATCCCCTTTCCCTTCTTTCCATCCTTCCTTCCTTCCTTCCTTCCTTCCTTCCTTCCTTCCTTCCTTCCTTCCTTCCTTCTTTCCTTCCTTCCTTCTTTCCTGCCCTACTTCCTTCCTTCCTTCCTTTGTTCCTTCCTTCCTTCCTTCCTTCCTTCCTTCCTTCCTTCCTTCCCTACTTCCTTCCTTCCTTCCTTTGTTCCTTCCTTCCTTCCTTCCTTCCCTCTTTTCCTTCATATCCCATTTCCCTTCCTTCCTTCTTTCCTTCCTTCCTTCCTTCCGTCTCTCCCTTCTTTCCTTCTTTGCATACTTCCTTCCTTCCTTCCTTCCTTCCTTCCGTCTTTCCATCCTTCCATCCTTCCATCCATCCTTCCTTCCTTCCCCCCTTTTTGCTTTAATGACAGCGAACACTGGAGAACTAAACCTGAAGACCCGTCCCAGTTATCCCAGCGTGATTTGACAATGTTTCAATGTTCAACTGCCAGAGGGGTGACAGTCAGGACTCTTTGGTCTTTAGCTTAGAGGTGTGTTTGGGGTCATTATCCTCTCTATTATCCAGCATGTCTCTGAAGAATGGGAGTGCTACGTCTCTTTGATCAGCGTGGAGTCAGTTCGGTGCAGGTGTCCAACAAAAACCCCCCCAGACTTTAATATTCCCACCTTCATGTTTCACTGAGGGTTTGACACACTTCTCTCCTGTCCGTCTCCTCACATTCACTCTTCTCTTACTGCCATAAATCCCAAACTTTCCAGTCATCCTCTGTGAAAAGCTGATGTTTCTTAGCCCACCCTGAACGTTTTAGCCTTGTTACTCTTCCTCAGCAGTGGTTCAGAAACTGCTCCTCATCCTCCTGAGACCGCTACAAGTCAGCCTCATTTCAGTGTTATAGTGTTAAAGCCTTTTTTTTTTTTTTACAAGCCTCTATATCCACTAACTGTTTTTATTCTTGTTATCATGGTCACTTCTTCTTTTTTTTCTCTCCAGGGAGTTTTTACGTCTCGGAAACCCTCTGAACTGCGGAGCGTGGGATAAGAAGCTACTGAAGCAGTACCGAGTCCACAAACCGAGCTCTCTCAGCTACGACGCTGAGATGAGAAGTAAGAATTAAACAACTCTCTGTTTCTGTTCTTGTTGCTGATGTTTAAACTTTCTTTATAGTTCAAATCAAGCAGCTTTTACTGTTAGAGGCCCCTCAAACACTCATTTTAACTGCTCGAGGCATCAAATATTGTTTAAATATGAAATAATACTATATATATCTGTGTTTAAACTTTTAAAACCACTAATTAGTAGTTAAATTTAATGTCTTCTTGTATAGTAGATAGAGAAATTTGATTTAAAAATATAATGGCAACACATTTAAAAACTAAAGCTCTTTATCAGAATTAACACAAAGCACCACTATTATGTGATATTGAGTTTTATTTTTGCAGTATAATTTTTATTTTAACCCAATTTATTTTAGCTGGACTCCCTAAATGTGACCCACAGTAAAAAAAAATGGCCAAAAAATGCACCTTTTTTATTTATTAAGCAGCTGATACACATTTTTAAAGATGCAAATGTACAAATTTGACCTGTTTTTATATTAAAACATTTAAAAATGACCATATTCTTCTATAAAATGTTCACCTGGATTATAAAATAGTGATGGTGAATGTCCTTTTCCCCCATTGAAAACGAAATGTGTTTATCACAATCTACATAAAGCACCACTTTTATGTGCTGTTTAGTTTTATTTTTGCAGTATAATTTTTATTTTAACCCTTACATACTGGTTAGGGTCAAATTTGACCCAATTTCTTTAAGCTGGACTCCCTAAATGTGACCCACAGTATAGAAACATGGGAATAAAATACACCTTTTTTAATTTTTGTCTGGCTGATACACATTTTTAAAGATGCAAATGTACAAATTTGACCTGTTTTTATATTAAAAAATTAAAAAATGACCATATTCTTATGTAAAATGTTCACCTGGATCATAAAATAGTGATTAAAAATGTCTTTTTTCTCCCATAAATAAACAGAATACACTCTGTTTGCTCTCTGACAGCTTCATTAAGGATTAATCAAACATTTATTAATAACCTACGGGGAGTTTATGAATGTGAATTGGTGCAGAGACTAATTATGAGTCAGAATATGAACAGTATGTAAAGGGTTAAGAGACATTTTGGGATATCTTACACAGTTTAACTCCCAGTATTGTTGGCAAAGTGGCTTTTAGTATCTTTTTTTAAGCTCCAGTACATCCCTTAAAGCTAATGCTAGATATCTGAGTACAAGTTTATTTTTATTGGACATATAAATTGTATACAAACAGATGGGGAGTTTTACAAAGTGGTAAAAGATCTTTGCAGTTGTGACAGTGTATTTGAATTTGTGCCGCATCTTTATCGCCGAAAACCAGCATCATGGAGCTTTAAGTTCACAGCAATCCTGCAGTACAGTTATGAAACGGTGTCATTTAAGGAGCCGTTCCCATCTGCCACAGCGATACCAGCTTTTCCTCCAGGGAAAACATTCCCGCTTCAATATAAAAGGCCATCAATCTTCTAGCGATGCCGCTTCAGCCTGTTTCTTTGCTTCACTCACTCTGCGAGCTCATCGGCACGAATCCTGCGGTGAATGGGCCGTGATTGCAGGGGATGAGCTTTCCGTCGACGTTTAATTGGCAGTTGAAATGACTTGTGAGGGCTCAGTGGTGGAAAGCGAGCGACTCTATAGGTTTTTTTTTCTAAAAGCTTCAGGTGATTGCAAAGTCAGTGAAACGGTTACATACAGTACAGTATAGAAGTCAATGACGTGTTTTTGTGTCCATGTGGTTTAGTTTAAATTTAAAGGGGTTAAAATGTGAAAATAAACGTATGAATAACTTGCACACATTCTTTTTTTGTGGACCCAGCATCAAATTTCTGCTTTTAATCCATTTTGAGAGAATATATTAGAGGATTATGGCAAAAATGTCTAAGTGGTGTAACCATAAAAACTTTGTACCAAATAATTCAACTTGCTTAAAAACAGTAAATTCTCAATAAAACACCATATCAACTAGTTCGGCATGATCTTACATTATAACTTTTTATATTAAATAAAGGTAATGGAATACAATTGTTCTAAATATTACATTTAATCTGGTAACCATGGAGATCAGGACACATTTATATTGTTTTAATGAAGTCATTATTAGTATAAGTCCACTTAAATACACTGTAGGTGATGAAATATTTAATATGTATCATTATTTTGTGGTTACACCATTTGACATTTTCAGGAGAATTCAGTCTTACTTTTGGTAAAAAATGGTGCAAATTACATAAAACCAACAACAATACTAAATGTACATTTTAACAAACCTGATGCTGCTTTTAAAACTAGTTTTAAGATATTTTGTAATTGCTCATCATGCCAACCCTTATTAGTCACTGACCCTTATATACAACCTTTATGTTTTAACCACAACTAAATTCTCTCTCTTCAGAGTTCGGAGCTGTAAAATATGAGAAACTCGGCACCTTCTGATTTATTTAAACATTGTTTTGCATGCATTCATTTGTAAGAAAAGCAACACTGCCAGCTTGTAGGAAACTCACAATAGACTTACAGCCTCTGATTAAACTCCAGTTGATGTGTAAACGGCGTATTTAAGCAAAGACCCGCCTGCAACTGTGAATCTATTGCTAATGGGCTGTTTGCTATGAACAGCTGCTAATGTTGGTAAACTTCTGGGCTCCTCAGCATGCACTAATTGCTCATTGTGTCTCCTTCCCAGCTGAGAATGGATATTAAGTCCTTGCTAATTACTGTTCTTTACTAGCAGCCACTGTGTCTCTCTGAGAAGATAATCTAGCGTGTTTTATTAGCTGCCATTGCAGGACGGTGTAATTCCTGTTTTGAGCTCGTTTGTTTTGCGTCTAATCTGCTTCTGCGTCTGTAATCTCAGAAGAAACATTCTAGCTCAGACCGGGACTGACAGGGAAAATCCAGACTTGGTTTAATGCTGCTTACTCAAAAAAAAGAGTTTACATAACATCATCAGCTGGCTGGGACAGATCTAGTTAATGATATATCTAAAAGTCATTTTTTATTAACATGCTGCTTTAGTGAGTTATAACTTCAGCTTTTTGTGCAGCAGAGGAAGCAAAAAAAATGATGTAAGTCTCATATCAGGAGAAACAGAGTGCAAACAGCAGGAAGGAAACAAAAGAATAGAAATATGTGAGGTTATTGGCTCCATTTATAAAACACAATGGATTTTTCCTGCAAATCTTGTGGCAATAAAAATGCTTTGGACTTAATGGAGGGAATGTTTATATGCACACATCAATTTTTTTGTGCAAGAATATAAACATATAAACCTTGCAACATTGGATAGAAACTGTAGCTTATGTGGTGCATTACAGTACCTCATAAAAAAAGGTGTAGGATGAATTTGAGAGTATGATTATTTTAGGATGTTTGCAGCGGTTTTGCAAAAGTAGCTGATAGATTTATTAGGCTCATATCTGTGACACGTCCACATGAATCCATGCTGACGACCAGATGAAGTTTAACACTTTTTTTGGATGAAAAGCAGCTGTTGCACTATAATTATTAAACCACACCTGATGTGATATGATGTGATAATATGGTGACGATAACGACAGTCAGCAGAGAATATAACTAATCCCATTTGTCTAAAATTGCCACCGCCATCCAAGTGACCAGATAAAATAAGATAAAACCACACCCATGTGACGGAGCGTGTGCAGCCCGAACAAATATATAATCACATTCAAATATACATTTTGGCCTATAAAATGCAAGCTAGTCCTGTCATGATAACTACTTTAGTTGGACGATATATTGTCTCAGAAGTTATCGCGATAAACGATTTTATTGTCATTTTAAGATCATGTTATACCACTGATGTAATGATGATATAATAGCATAATAATGTAAAGGGATTGGAGAGTTGGTGCTACACTTGTGTAAAAACACAGACTGCCATCATGGTTGGGGACAGAGTTATTTCCCTTTAATTCTTCTTCAGTCTCCACTCAGGAAGAAAACAGTGAGGAATGGAGGATACTACTCACTTAGCCAATGTGACATGAATAGCCTCTTAGCTGCTAATGTGAAGTGCGGCAATATTGAGGTCAAAACAATAGTCAAGGTATCATATGATAAGACGTAGATAGACATGATGATGCTGATAATTATGTTATTGTACGATAAGTGGATAATTATTGTGACAGTGATAATGTAATCTGTGTCTCATTTTAAAACACAAAGCTCATGCTAATTTGAATGTAACCCTGTTGGCTTCACAGACAGTATGACGATGTCCATGGAGGGCTTCGGCCCCGACAGCGTCTTCGCCACGCCGGCAGAGGACAACGGCCAGTACCGCATCAGCCGCAGCCTGGTTCGCTCCGCCGAGGGCAGCACCGTTCCCCTTACCCGAGTCAAGTGCCTGGTGTCCATGACAACGCCCCACGACATCCGACTGCACGGATCGGCCGTCACGCCCGCCTTCGTGGAGTTTGACACTTCGCTGGAAGGCTTCGGGTTAGTATGACTGATTACTAAAAAAATGAGTTTGATTCTTGTTGTAATGAGTATTTTTATCTCATTAACTGATGATGTGTGAGTAAGTCTTCCATCTAAGGCTGGGCAATAAATCAATATTATATCGATATCGTGATATTTTATAGATATCTTCTTAGATTTTGAATATCGTAACATTGTGACTAGGGCTGCAAAATGCCGGGAATTTTCAAAGTTGGAAACTCACCATGGGATTTAATGGGAATATATGGGAATTTACAGGAATATATGGGAATTAAGGGAAATAAACTGGAAATTTACAAAATTGCATGTTAACCTATAACAGGAAACTTGTAGTTAGAAAACATCTTATAGCATAATCTTGGTTAAAACAACCAGATTTAATGCAGATACAGTTGAATATCTCCCCTATTCCTCAATCACATGCACATAACACATTACTTACTGCAGGGTCACAAAAACCCGACATGCACTGTGCATTACTCCATCACATGCACACATGATTTATACAAGGGAAAATGTTTATTTTACTCAACATTCATGTTTTTGTTGTTCAATGAAAGTAATAATCACAAATAAATCAGTCAAAATGTAGTTTGCATGCATGTCTGCCTATGAAAAAACAAAATGTTTATATTTATGTTGGTTTACAGT
Source organism: Scomber scombrus (assembly GCF_963691925.1). Lineage (NCBI taxonomy): Eukaryota > Metazoa > Chordata > Actinopteri > Scombriformes > Scombridae > Scomber > Scomber scombrus. The sequence continues at coordinate 29,783,766 of NC_084973.1, forward strand.
TGATACAGTACCCAAATTTCCAGTTAATTCCCATATATTCCCATAATTCCCATAATTCCATGGAAAGTTTCCAACTTGGAATATTTCCAAAATTCCCCCAGTTTAACTGCAATTGAAAGTTTCCAGAAAATTTACTGGACATTTATAGAACATCTTAACCCTAATCATGATATAGAATAAGTGTCTTTTCCTGCTTTTTAAAGCTTTATTACAGTAAAAATGTAATTTTCTGAGCTTAAAAGACTTAGTCATTATATCCACATTACTGATGATTATTTATCAAAAATCTCATTGTGTAAATATTTTGTGAAAGCACCGATAGTCATCCCTATAATATTGATTGTTAAAATATTGATATGGAGGTATTTGGTCAAAATTATCGTGTTATTTGATTCTTCCCACATCGCCCAGCCCTACTTCCATCAGTTTTGTTAAATTAGTTGTTTTTTTTTACACAATTGGAACTGTCATTTGCTCTGGAGAACGAGCTCTAATCACATGCTCTATCACCACATTCCTCTCCTCATGTGAACTGCACAGCACAGGAAGGACATTTGTTTAATGATCACAAAGCTCAGATTCTCCCGGTGCTATTTCCCCAACCTCCAGACATCACTGCAGCATCATGTGCTACACCAAATGAGGCGGTAATGGCGTGTCATGTCGAATATTGTTGTCATGGTTATTCATTTTGAACTATTGCATTGAGGGCTGAGCTATTATCCTTCTTCTTCTTCTTCTTCTTCTTCTTCTTCTTCTTCTTCTTCTTCTTCTTCTTCTTCTTCTTCTTCTTCTTCTTCTTCTTCTTCTTCTTCTTCTTCTTCTTCTTCTTCTTCTTCTTCTTCTTCTTCTTCTTCTTCTTCTTCTTCTTCTTCTTCTTCTTCTTCTTCTTCTTCTTCTTTCTTCTTCTTCTTCTTCTTCTTCTTCTTCTTCTTCTTCTTCTTCTTCTTCTTCTTCTTCTTCTTCTTCTTCTTCTTCTTCTTCTTCTTCTTCTTCTTCTTCTTCTTCTTCTTCTTCTTCTTCTTCTTCTTCTTCTTCTTCTTCTTCTTCTTCTTCTTCTTCTTCTTCTTCTTCTTCTTCTTCTTCTTCTTCTTCTTCTCTTCTTCTTCTTCTTCTTCTTCTTCTTCTTCTTCTTCTTCTCTTCTTCTTCTTCTTCTTCTTCTTCTTCTTCTTCTTCTTCTTCTTCTTCTTCTTCTTCTTCTTCTTCTTCTTCTTCTTCTTCTTCTTCTTCTTCTTCTTCTTCTTCTCCAGTCCTACAGTCGAATTTATGGATAAAACTTGGATGGCTGTAAGGTTTTATTTCAACACACAGAGTTTAAAATGTAGCTTGGATTGCTTGAGAAATGTCAGATCACACAGTTACTGCAGTATTATATAACTTTTAACGCTGCATTATTTATTTTGTGTTTGACCGCTCGGGGCAGGTAGTGCACAGGAAGTTTATTGCTACCAGACTCAAACTTTAAGCTTTATGTTGCTCTCTCTTGACTACATCTCTGCTCTCTGATGTAATGTTGCTTTGGGTAAAAAGAGTCTGCTAAAAGAGTTATAAAAATAGTAAAATAACACCATGTCTCTGCACAGAAAGTTTATAGCGTTAAGCATGACGCATGAGGCGTTCAGGTACTGTGTTGAGCATGGGTCACACGAGTTTCAGAAGCTTTTGAGAACCTAATAAACAGGATTTATGCACATAAAGCAGATGAAAATAGACTTAAAGCTTAAAAACACAGTGTAGAGACAGCTGTATTGATTAATATAAAAGCATAGCATGAGATTTATCACTGAAAAACACTTAAAGATATGTTATCCATCATACTCAATGACAGAAGATTGAATGTGCATATTATAAATGGACGTAAGACAGTCTTCATTACACCGTTTTAACCCTTACATACTATTCAGGGTCTAATTTGACCCTTTTTTACATCTGACTGAAGAAAAACAAACCTTAAAAACCTCTTCTTTAATCCAGGAATTTGATAACTTATCTTATAGTGACCCAGACTATGCAAAAAAATTGAAATATTTCAACTTTCTAAAAATATTTGTGCACATTTCATCACATTTATTAAAGACTGACGATGATTCATGCTCCCAAAATGATGTATAGACACTAATTATGAAGGGATTCTATGTAATGCCCAAATATGAACAGTGTTGTAAGGGTTAAAAAATCCTTTTTATTTATCAAAATTGCCACCAACAGTGTTCTGTCAACAACTTTTCCTCTAAAATCTTTCTTTTTACGGATCAATTTTCCTCACCAGTGACACAGCGCTCAGGGTGCCACAAGTTATTTTCCCCCTGTGATGAAACAGGTTGTATTTTTTTTTATTTTTTATTTTTTATTTAACCTCTCAGCAGCACCTGTAACAGTCTCAGTAGGAGGCTTTTATTCGCCTTCGGTCGCATACAAATAGGCTCATTTTCCGCCTTTTTATGCCATGTGATTGTGTGGCCCTTGGGTGCTGCTGACAGGGTGCTGCTGCTTTATGTTGCATGTCGGGGGGTCAGAGGAAATGTTGGCATATGGAGGGGGGGGGGGGGGGGGGGGTGTCCTTGGCAAATCACCTGCTCGTACTTTTTTTAGCAAAACATACAAAGCACACACATGTTAACGGTGACACACAGTAAACA
>NC_084973.1:29791405-29793905 GCF_963691925.1 Scomber scombrus
TATTTTTAAAGATATTTTTGAATTGACCAACTTACCAACAGTTATCTGTCATTGACCAACAAAACAGACAAACAGCCGATATTATATTTCTATATTTCTGCATTATTATTATGATTTAACAGCTGTTATAACAACTGTCCTCCAGCACAGTTTCGGTGTGAGGTTTCATCTCGATTCTTCGCCACAGCGCCCTTGTACATTTTGAGGTCTCGAAAAGAAGAAAAACAAATTCTCATGTTCATTTTCCAGAGTTTCAGTGTCTTCGATGTGTGAAAGAGAGAAAAGAGAGAGAGAGAGAGAGAGAGAGAGAGGAGAGAAAAATGGCACCTTGAGCGAGAGGCAGTGAGTCAGCAGAACACAACGCCAACTCAGAAAAACTCTCTCAGTCATTTAAGGGCATGATTATCAGTCCTTGAAAGACTGGACAAACAGTGATAAACACCATATAATAGTCTAACATGTTAGCAAAAAGCTTACAGAGGACTTAAACCTTCTTATTTTTTCTATCTCCATGCAATCACCACTCTGTGTTATGCAGTTATAATTGTGATATTATCATCAGTACTGGCGCTAACCTAGGATTCCTTTTTGAAAATAGCAGCCTGGATGTATGCTTTCATCCCACCTCTCTCCTCTCTCCTTTCATACATAATTAATCCCTGAGTATTAAAGGCATTTGACATTTCCATATTATAATACAAAGCAGCTCCTGTGTCTCGCGGCTTCTGAATCACACCAGACTGTTCTTTGGAAGCTCGGATGAATTTTTCCTCCCTAATAGTTTATCTCTGCAGTAAATTCCTCTCTCCAAATAACTACGTCTGTAAACCGGCAACATGTTCTGTATCTATAGTGTTTGTTTCCTCCCTTAAAGTGCAGAATAAAAGCCGTTAATCTGTCTCGTTCTGTGTGTCTTTGTGTTATAGGTGTTTGTTTCTACCCAGCTTGGCTCCTCATAACGCTCCCACCAACAACACCAACACCTCCGGAGTCACCGATGGAGCGGTGCTGAGCGGGATGGGCACAGGTAAAAAAAAAAAAAAAAAAAAGACATTGTTATTTTGTGAGTGTTTTTCATTGAATTTGGGTTGTATTGTATTCAGGAAAGAGAAATGACAAGTGTCTGTGGTACAAACTGAAGACCGCTTACTTTTATGAAAGTAGAAAAAGGCTCAAAGGCTCAGTTTTTAAGATTATAGAACAACACAGTGTCTGTCAAATTTTACTCCTAAAGCAGAGTTTAGGGTTTTTTCTATACACTCAACACATTCATTTGTATTGTGAACTGACTCTATGTAAATAAACTTGAGTCAATTTAGTTCGGCTTACCATAAAACCCAGTGTTTAAGTCGCACTAGTGTATAAGTCACAGTCTATTTTGGAGGGTTTCATGCTGGGAAAAACACTTTTCTATTAAAGACTGGTTTATTTGAATGCACCAGTAGATATTCATTTATAAACACAGACATTTATACTCCAAAAACGCACTAAAACACACATATTACACCTGAAACTGTGCCAGGTTAATGGTTAATGGTCTGGTAATGAGGTGATATTAACTCAGACCGGGTTCGAGTAAGGCTATGAGTTTCAATTAAACCTTTTAAAAGAACTCAGTAACTTTACATCTTTGATACAGGGTGTAGCTGAATGCTTACTGGATTCCCAAAAACTCTTCATCAGTACCGTCTGTGTGTAAATATTGCAGCCAAATTGTTGTAAGACTGGTTAACATACAGCGGTAATGTCGTCAATATCGATATGCAATAGTCTGACTGGTAATGACATGCACACAAAGCTAAATGTGGAAGCTTAGTGATGTCGTGACTGCTTGCATGGCTAGCTGGTTAGCTACTGTAGCCGCCGAGCTAACCGGTAATATGTTATCTAGTTGGGAACACACTAGCAACAGTAGCCTAGCAAGTTTCCTCTATATTAGACTCCCTCTCTCTCTCTCCATTCCCTCAACTTCAGCTACAATTTTAGTTTAACTTTATTGTTGCCATGGCGATCCTGCAGTCCTGTAAAACATCATAAAATACTTAAAGTATATAATGAAAATATGTCAAAACAACTGTTAAAATCCCACCCAGTTTCTGTTCCAGCTGCACTGCCTTAGCATCATCTCATCTGCTGTTAATCTTTGCTCATATAAAACACATTATCTGCCTCTTTGAAACTCTCGCACCATATTTAGTTTTTCTTTTAACCACAGAAGACGTTTGTATCATTGCGTTGACTCGTTACATCTGTAGTTTTATATTTTTGCATCCTCCTTTCTGAATCTAATTTCCTGTTTTCCCCCAGTTCACTTCTTCTTATTTTTTCATCTTTATTCTAACTTTTACTTTCTTCTTTCTTTTTTTGGGGGGAGTACAATCTTTTTTTAATCTCACAGGATTTCTTCATCTCACCCACAAAGAGCAGCAGCCACTCTGATCTCTGACTTTCACCTCCTCCCTGCAGTGAAACCCAGATCTCTATCTTCTTCTTCTGCAAA
>NC_084973.1:29798905-29852964 GCF_963691925.1 Scomber scombrus
CCGGGTCAAATTGACCCCGTCTGTTTTGACTGTTCCTTCTTTCCTCCCTTCCTTCCTTCTGTCTGTCCTTCCTCCCTCCCTCCTTCTCTCTTTATTTCCTTCTTCTCTCTTTTCTCCATTCCTTCTTTCCTTCCTCCATCCCCCTATCTTCCTTCCTTCTGTCCTTCCTTCCTTCCTCCCTCCTTCTTTCCTTCCTTCCTTCCTTTCCTTCATCCGTTCCTTCTTTCCTCCCTCCCTCCTTCTATCTTTCTTTCCTTCCTCTCTCCTTCCTCCCTTTCTCTTTTCCTTTCTCCCTCCCTCCAACCTTCCTTCCTTCCCTTCCTCCCTTCCTTCCTCCCTCCTTTCCTTCCTTCATTCATTCCCTCCTTCCTTCTTCCCTCCTTTCCTTGCTTCTTCCTTCCTTCCTCCCTCCCTCCTTTCCTTCCTTCTTCCTCCCTTCCTTCCTTCTTCCCTCCTTTCCTTCCTTCTTCCTCCCTTCCATCCTTCCTTCCTCCCTCCTTTCCTTCCTTCCTTCCTTCCTTCCTTCCTTCCTTCCTTCCCTCCCTCCTTTCCTTCCTTCTTCCTTCCTCCTTTCCTTCCTTCTTCCTCCCTTCCTCCCTTCCTTCCTCCCTTCCTTCCTTCCTTTACTCAAGGACAACAGGAGGGTTAACTCATCATGCTCTTAACAGTGTATTAATTAAAGAGTCTCCTGGTTCACGTTGCCTGTTTAAGGGTTAAATGTTTATATATGCTTAGTAGTGTGACGTATTATCACAGTATTGCTTTTGAATGGTTGTACATGTTGGAACCTGAATAGTACATTTCATACATGTATTTCATATGTAATCAGTACATTTCAGCCAAGAAAATTAATATTATAAGCATGTATTTTAAGGTAGAAACTGTTCATATTATGTGTTTAGAAGTTAAGATAATGCCTTGTTAATATTTTTAGGGTTTAGGGTTTTTTTACACAATGAGTGAAATCAACATGTTCACATAACTCTGACCCATTAAAATATTAATATGCTGGTGTGACGTATAATTAGAACATGGCTTTTGAAAGGTTTGGTCTTGTGTTGTTATAGATAATGGTGATGATGAAATATAGCACATTTCATGCATTGTACTATATATGGACTATATATGCAATCAGTGCTTTTCAGCCAAGAAAATGAATATTTAGCATGTATTTTAATGCAGAAACTGTTTATATGTTGTGTTTAGAAGTTAAGATAATGCCTTGTTAATATATTTAGGGTGGGGACAGAGTAAGGGTGCTACAGAGGGAGATTTATGTGGATCTATAACGCTCTATGAAGCTGTCCCATGTGGGGTTTTTTCAGTCAGTAAACCAGAGTTATTGTTTTTTACTTCTCGTCGAACCCCTCTGAGTCATTGACGTCGCCTCTCTCTCTCCCTCCCCCCCCTTCAAGCAGCGGACGAGTCGAGTGAAGAAGCCTCCTTCTATGAGATCCTGCCCTGCTGCGCTCGTTTCCGCTGCGGCGAGCTCATCGCCGAGGGCCAGTGGCACCACCTGGTGTTGGTGATGAGCAAAGGCATGCTGAAGAACAGCATGGCCACGCTGTACATCGACGGCCAGCTGATCAGCACTGTCAAGGTAATGTTATAAACTGGATTATATCTGATGATGTGTGCTGTACATTGACCCGGACATTTCCCGGAAAAGTCTTCCTCAGCAGTTTCCTGGACCGAGCATCTAATGGATACTGTTACACATCTCTTATTCAGTGTGTAGCAGATATCACAATACATCTGATATTATCTGTAACTTTCCTCCTAATATATGAAATCTCACTCTAATAGTTATTCATGTACAGTCGTGTGGAGTTTTTATATTTCCAAATTAGGGCTGAAAGTAATTATTTCATCATTATTTCATCAATTTATGAATCCCTTCGTCTATTAGATATGAAAATTTAAAGCTCCCATTTTCATCCTGCTCCCAGTATTTCGTCTAAAAGAGAAAAAAAAAATTCAGGTTACATCTTCAGATTTTCTTGTTTTGACTAAAATCCAAAGATATTGCATTTATAATAATATAAAACAGAGAGAAAATAAACATTTAATAAGCTACAACAGCAGTTTCCTGGGCCGAGCATCTAATGGATACTGATACACATCTCTTATTTAATGTGTAGCAGATATCATAATTCATCTTATACTATAGTATTGTCCGTAGCTTTCCTCCTAATATGAAATCTTACTGTAATAGTTACTCATGTAGTCGTGTGAGGTTTTTATATTTCCAAATTAAAGCCGAAAGTAATTATTTCATCATTATATCATCAATTATGAATCCCTTAGTCTATTAAATATGAAATTTTAGAGTTCCCATTTTCATTCTACTCAGTATTTGGTCTAAAACATGTTAAAAAAAAAAGAGGCAAACAATCTTCAGATCTTCTTGTTTTGTCCAAAATCCAAAGATATAAAATGTACAATAATATAAAACAGAGAGAAAATTAACATTTAAGAAGCTACAACAAGAACCATGTTATAGATTTTTGCTTCATAAATGATGGATCAATTATGAAAATAGCTGTCCATAAAATCCTTATTGATTGTTTAATTGATTATTTGATGAATAATTTAATCATTATCCTAATTGTACATCCCCTACTACAGAGGATTTACTCAGAAAATGCTGATGTGCATCCTGTTCTCATTATCAAGTAACAAGACACTGAGTATCTATCTTTATATCATTATCATCTCACATATACTAAAGTCTATTTTTAACCCTTACATACTGTTCAGGGTTACATTTGGCCCATTTTTTACATTAGAGAGATGTAAAAACACCTTATACACATTTTTATTTTAGCCAGACTTTCCCTAATGTGACCCTCAGTATACAAAAATGGAAATAAAATGCTTCCTTTTTTAAAACTTTTGTGCAGCTTATACACATTTTTATATATAAAAATATACAAAATTAGTGTATTTTTTAAAATATAATGAAAAATCAGAATTCAAACATATTTGTATTCTACATATTCTATAAAACGTTTACCTGGACCATAAAATAGTGATTGTTAATGTCCCCCCCCCCCCACCCCCAATAAGATTAATCAAACGTGTTGATGACTGATGGGGAATTTTATGAATGTGAATTGGAGCAGAGGCCAATTATGAGTCAGAATATGAACAGTATGTAAAGGGTTAAAGAAGGTTACTATCTTTATAAAGCGACTGAGAGTGAGTGGCTGTTTGCTCTCATTTATATATTATTGATAATAAACATTAGTAAGCAAGTAGATAAGTGCTATTATTAGCTGTAACCTTAGTCCTGATCAGATGGGGGTAATAGAACATAAACTGGAGCAGTTTCCACTACACTGATATGATAAGAATCACAAATATACAGTAAAGCAGGCTTTGAGGAGCACAGTGTTGCGTTGCCGCGGGCAGCAGCAGCCTGTGATGTGGTCTGAGATTAGACAGCAGAGCAGCGAAGCGAGGCGGCGGACCACAAGCCTCAGCTTCTCCTCAGCGCCGCCGATAAAAACAGCTTCATTTCCTGCTGACGTCCACACACAGGAAACACAGGGCTTGGTCACGAGTGTGTCTGTGTGTCTGTGTGTGTGTGCGTGTGTGTCTGTGTATGTGTGTGTGTGTGTGTGTGTGTGTGTGTGTGTGTGTGTGTGTGTGTGTGTGTGTCTGTGTGTCTGTGTGTCTGTGTGTGTGTGTGTGTGTGTGTGTGTGTGTGTGTGTGTGTGTGTGTGTGTGTCAGAGTTTTGCTTGTGGTTGTGTTTTTTTTTCTCCTTTTGGATCGTTGTGCACAAAGTTCACAGTTTTGTCGTTAAAGTGGTGAATCTTAAACTAAGCCCTTAGGTCAGGGGTGTCAAACATGCGGACCGTGAGCCAGAACAGGCCCACAGAGGGCTCCGATCTGGCCCATCTTCCTTTCTTCTTTACTTCCTTCCTTCCTATCATCTGTCTTTCGTTCCTTCCTTCCTTCCTTCCTTCCTTCCTTCCTTCCTTCCTTCCTTCCTTCCTTCCTTCCTTCCTGTTTTCTTTTCCTTCCTTCCTTCCGGTATTCTTTTCTTTCCTTCATTCCTTCATTCCTTCCTTCCTTCCTTCCTTCCTGTCTTCTTTTCCTTCCTTCCTGTCTTCTTTTCCTTCCTGTCTTCTTTTCCTTCCTTCCTTCCTGTCTTCTTTTCCTTCCTTCCTTCCTTCCTTCCTTCCTTCCTTCCTGTCTTCTTTTCCTTCCTTCCTTCCTTCCTTCCTTCGTTCCTTCCTTCCTGTCTTCTTTTCCTTCCTTCCTTCCTTCCTACTTTTCCTTCCTTCCATCTTTTCTTTCCTACAATAATAAGAGATTCAAACCAATAATAAGCTATTATCCAGTCATAAAACATCTGTATTCTCATATACCTATAATATAAATCCCTCTCTTTCTTTTTCTCCTCACTCTCTTCCAGCTTCACTACATCCACAGCGCACCGGGCGGCTCCGGATCCACCAACCCTCCCGTGTTGAGCACAGTGTACAGTTACGTGGGGACGCCACCGGCTCAGCGCCAGCTGTCCACCCTGGTGTGGCGTCTGGGGCCGAGCCACTTCCTGGAGGAAGTGCTGCCCGCCACCAGCGTCGCTGCCATCTTTGAACTGGGACCAACCTATGTGGGAAGCTTCCAGGCCGTATATCTGCCCTGTGAGTGGAGCTCATCATCCTCATCTCACCGTCTAGAGCAGAGAGGGGTCTAACTCATTTAAGGTCAAGGGCCATAAACAGCCGGAAGGAAGGAAGGAAGGAAGGAAGGAAAAGAAGACAGGGAGGAAGGATACAGGGAGGGAGGAAGGACAGATGGAAGGAAAGAAGAGAGACAGGTTGGAAAAGAAGACAGGAAGGAAGGAAGGGAGGGAGGAATGACAGATAGAAGGAAGTAAAGATGGAAGGAAGGAAGAAAGAAAGGTTAGAAAAGAAGACGGAAGGAAGGAAGGAAGTAAAAGAAGACAAGAAGGAAAGATGTAAGGAAGGAAGGAAGAAAGGAAAAGAAGACAGGAAGAAAAGATGGAAGGAAGGAAGGAAGAAAAATATGGAATGAAGGAAAGATGGAAGGAAGGAAAAGAAGACATCAAGGAAGGAAGGAAGAAATGAAAAAAAGACAGGAAGGAAAGAGGGCCGGATTGGACCCCTCGGTGGGCCAGTTCTGGCCCACGGGCCTCGTGTTTGCTCTTCATCTCCTTTTTCTCCACTTTCTCTCAGTTTTTAAAAATCTTTTATTTCATCTTCATAATTTCTTTTATAACTTCCATCTGTAAATATTTCTACTGTCTCAGGTAAAGACTCTAAGACAGAAGTTGCTCCTCCGTCTGCGGTTGCTTTGGTACCAGAAGAGAAAGTCTCATTCAGCCTCTACGCTCTCTCCGTCTCCACTCTCACTGTGGCCAAGATCAGAAAAGTCTACAACAAGCTGGACAGCAAAGCCATCGCCAAACAGGTACAAACCAAAACTCAGTACAATCAGAGTCATGAATGTGTCAGGCTGCTTTTAAAACATCCTTAACATTTTCCTAAGGAGGTAATTAAGTTGACCATAAATCACGTTATTTTATTAAAACTATTACGTTAGCAAGTGCAATTTAAATCATCCTAACTTTGGCTTTTACTCGACAAGAAAACAACCTTATGAAGTTACTCGATCACTCCTTTATTGGTGACAACTCCTGTGTTTTCATAATAAAAAAATACTCTCCTTCCCCAATATATGATAACATTTACACTCTCATACAAGCAGTTATTTGTCCAACTGAGTATAATGCAACCAGTATGAAAAAAACATCAGGCTTACATATGTTTGAAAGCTATGTATTGCTATGTGTTGATATTGTATTACGTATTAATTAGTATTAATATCTGGAAATTAACATTTTCCCCTCCCAGTATTAAAGTCAAACAGATGCAGCAATGCACACAGCTACTCCCTTGTTGTTATTATGCATGGGAGGGTGCTGGGATGAAAGTGCCAATTTTTCAGTTAAAGCAGATTAACACTGTTTTAAAAACATTCATAATATTTTCCTAAGGAGGTAATTAAGTTGAGTATAAATCACGTGTGCATTAAAAAATTCCCAACTATTGCTTTTACTCTACTTCTGAAATTACTCGATAACTACTTTTTTACTTATTGGCGACGGCCAAGTTCACAACACATTTTTTCCACAACGACTCCAATAACAACTCCTATGACTTCACAATGAAAAACCAAAAACACGTTAAGCATATGAATCCCTCCCAGTATCAGTGTCAGACAGACGCAGCGATGCACACAGCTACTCCCTTGTTCAGATCCATGGGTGGGTGCTGGGATGAAAGTGCCAATTTCCAGTGGGATTATTCTACAAACAACATATCTTTAAAAAAAAATATCATAGTGGCTTTAAAATAGTAGGATGAGGAGGAAGTTTCCATTGCAGAGTGAGGATGTGATTATTGTACAAACTAGCTCTGTCTCTATTCTTTACTGAAGAGTCTTTCTCCCTTCTTTTAGATTAGAAGAGTTCATTTTAAATAAGGGCCTATTGACCATCATTTCCAAAAAAACATGTATAAAACCTGTGGTAATAAGTTGGAAAGAATTTGGCTAATACGGTCTAACACAGAATAGGGTGATAATTTAAACCTTATGTTTTATAAACAGTCAAACCAACTGGGTCAGTTTGGATTTTGGGAGGGCAAAAAACGGGAAGACAAGAGGAGGGTTAAAAATCTGCTTATTTTCATCTGACTAACATTGTAGACAGTGGATACTAACAGTTGGATGAAGGGAAACTGTCAGCTCCAAAAGTCTTGTCCTCTCCAAAATGCAAATAAACGTGTAAATCATTTTCTCGTAATCGCTTCTTTTCACTAGAAAAATAAACATTTTCTTGAACAGCTGTGAGTGATCTCCCTTTGAGGAGAAGGTAGGAGGAGTGTTGTTTTACTGAATTGGATTACGTCATGCTAGACTGATGTAACCAACTAAAAAAAAACCTTCCTCTTTCCCTCGGCCTCAGTGCAGAGTGCTGTGCAGATCTCAGTGCACACATTTTGCAAGATTGCAAAGTTTGCAGAGCAGAAAGATTCATATCTTAAATAATAAATAAATATACCTTTAAAGAAAACTGTGGAGGTTTTTACTGCTGCTCACTATCTATCTATATATATATATGTAACACACTCACATGCATGCAGGTGCACAACAGCCTGCTGAGGTCAAACTCTTTCCTCAGTGCAAAAGAAGTCAATCTACTTGCATGGATGTTCATTCACACACACATATGCACACACACACACACTTTTGGTGGGATAATAGGATGGAGTGTGTGTGCATATGTGTGTCTGTGTCCTTATCTCGCTCCCCACCTGTCAAGTTATTTCTCCAAGCCTGCCCGACTTGCAGGAAGCACATGAAAACAGAAAATGCCGAGGCAGCATTCCTGCTACAGCCGAGGCTCGTCATAGAGAAGGAGGAGGCCTTTTGTTTTAGTAGCAGTGGTTAAGAGAATAGAGACTTATTTTTTATTATTAAAGTAAACATGGTGACATAATGTTATTTTCTTTCTTAACAAAGCAAAACAAAAGCCAGAAGATTAATTTTTAGTGTTCACATTTACTTCACTGGCTGAATAAACAAAGCTCTATTTATATTTTCCTAAGAGTGTGTGTCTTCCTTTTTCCCTCCTGCTATTTTAACCCTTTATTTATTTCTAATTTGTTATAATAATGAATAAAAGGCTTTTAGTCCTCAATGGTAGCTACGGCCATGGTAGCAGAGAGTAATGTCTGTGGCATTTTAAAAGTGATGTCATTATTTTTTTAGCTTCTGTGCAGTTTTTTTGGGTCAACTTCTTCACTGTAATTCTTTGCTCCTTTTTATTTCTTCTATAGCTCGCTGTGTCCTCTCATGAAAATGCAACACCGGTCAAGTTGATCCACAACGCTGCGGGCCACCTCAACGGACCGGCTCGCACCATCGGAGCCGCCGTCATCGGATATTTAGGTAAAGTAACGTCTTGAAATCACCCACAGACCCAGGGAAGGAATAACAGCAGCTATCCAACCTTTAAAAACAACATTATTTACTTAGAAACATATTTTTTGATCCCTCATGTTGTTTTATATAATCCCTGTAAATAGCAAAATATCCGAATTTAATCCTTTTATCCTCTATATTGTATTTACACTGTGAAAAGCTCATGAATGTAAATTGAAACTGTCACATTTAAGCTGCTGCATCTCTAAAGTAAAACACACTTTTCCTCTTTCTCTCTAATCCCTCCAGGTGTGCGTGCCTTCGTGTCCAAGCCCGTAGCCTCAAACCTGCAGTACGTGGGTGGGGCAGCTGCCATCTTGGGGCTGGTCGCCATGGCGTCAGACGTGGAGGGGCTGTACGCGGCCGTCAAAGCGTTGGTGTGTGTGGTGAAGAGCAACCCGCTGGCCAGTAAGGAGATGGAGCGCATCAAAGGCTACCAGGTGAGAGACTGATAGACACTTTACAGCAGTCACATGACAAGTTTTATGGTGTGTCTGATATCAGGAAATAAATAAAAACACTTACATAGATATAAACTGGTAAGCAGTGGTTTTATCTGGTTGATTTGGGGTTTTATAATATACAAATTATTTATGAAATCCAATGATTAAACATGTTTTTTTGTTGCTGTCTGTTTCCCCTGCAGTTGTTGGCCATGCTGCTGAAGAAGAAGCGCTCGCTGCTCAACAGTCACATCCTCCACCTCACCTTCTCTCTGGTGGGAACCGTCGACAGCGGCCACGAGACCTCCATCATTCCCAACTCCACCGCCTTCCAAGACCTCCTCTGTGACTTCGAGGTAAAGGCTTCAGGGACAAATTAAACTAGTTTTTGTATATTTTAATAATAAATAATTAATTCCTAGAAGACCAAACACTGCTCCAGTCTGCTATTTTGGCAGCTATATATCTATTATCACATTGCTCCAATTACAAACAATACCTGTGAGAATTGCAGGTGTATTTTTGGGATGAATTGGCAGCTGTGAACATGAGAAAGTAAAGTTTCCTCCGCTGCGGTTGAACCTTTTAAAGAAACTGGGCCGCTCTGTGCCAAGACACCAGATCTCCTTGCCAGTAGTTTGTGTTTGCCAAACTCACTCACTTGTGTCAGCGAGGTCTCACTCTGCTCCTTCTGCTCCTTCTGCTCCTCAGGTTTGGCTCCACGCTCCCTACGAGCTCCATCTGTCTCTGTTTGAGCATTTCATCGAGTTGCTGACAGAGTCCAGGCGAGTGTCAGGTTTTATTTGTCTTTAGAGAATTGTCCTCGAGATGCAATAATTCGGTTATTTAATTCTTGTTGCTAACTTTCTTTTAACACTTTCTATGTTGAGCAGTGAGGCGGCTAAAAACGCTAAGCTGCTGAGAGAGTTTCAGCTGATCCCCAGACTGCTGCTGACGTTAAGGGACACCTCGCTGTCGCAGCCCACTGTAGCCGCCATGAGCAACGTGCTCAGTCTGCTGCTGCAGGGCTTCCCCAACCCATACGACCTGCTGCGGTAAACACGCACATTTATACACATGTGTCATTAAATTACAGTTACTGATGAAAATGTTGATGATTATAAAGGAGGTTACATCTGAAGTCAGACATTTAAGATTTTCCTCAGGAGGGTTTTTTCCTCATTTTTAAATATTTAACATGTTACTGAATACATATATTGCTGTTTTTAATTCTTTGAAATCAATATTTTTTTATATTTAGTAAATAAATCATGATGTGGCTGACTTTTTACTTTTTTCATCAAATATCTTTATTTTATTTTCCAAAATCTACATGAACTAATGAATAGATTTAAAATGAGAGATAAATGTTGCTTTATAAGAAATGATCTCCCTTATAAATCATGTCAGTATCCATGAAAAACAGCTGAACTTAGATTTTGGTACTTAATGGGAACACTAAGGAAGGAAGGAAGGAAGGAAGGTAGGAAGGAAGGAAGGAAGGAAGGAAGGAAAGAAGGAAGAAAAGTAGGAAGGAAAGAAGGAAGAAAAGTAGGAAGGAAGGAAAGAAGGAAGGAAGGAAAGAAGAAAAGTAGGAAGGAAGGAAGGACAGAAGGAAGGAAGGCATGAAGGAAAGTAGGAAGGACAGAAGGAAGGAAGGAAAGAAGGAAGGAAGGAAAGAAGGAAGGGAGGAAGGAAGGAAGGCATGAAGGACAGAAGGAAGGAAGGAAGGAAGGACAGAAGGAAGGAAGGCATGAAGGAAAGTAGGAAGGAAAGAAGGAAGGAAGGACAGAAGGAAGGAAGGACAGATGGAGGGAACATTTACCCTAACAGCTGAAAACATTGGTTATATAATTAGAAAAGTAATCAAATGTAATAAGTTACTTTACTTTGATGAAGTTGATTTATATTTGCATTTTTTGCTATTTTGTTAATTAACTTAATCCAATAACTTCTTTTCTATGTTTTCTTCTCACAGGTTCGGCCAGTTCATCTCCTCTACTCTCCCCACCTTTGCTGTGTGTGAGAAGTTTGTCGTCATGGAAATCAATAATGAGGAGAAGATCGATGGAGGTAAAAATAACCTTGTTTAAGTGGTTTAAAAAGCTTGTAAATACTTTAACCAGGAGCTCTAAATGCCATTATAACTTTTTTTTAATGCTTTTTTAATGACTGATGTCCTAACCTGAACGATGTGACTTTATCCTTATTGACTTAACTTTATCTCGGCTCAGGTAACGATGATGATTTCGGCGGCCTCCTGTCAGCCAACCTGATCCTGCTGAGGAACCGACTGCTGGACAACCTGCTCAGACTGCTCTTCACCACCAAAGAGAAATGCACCGTCAATGCACAGTAAGACCAACATCCTTATATTTTTTGGGGCAAAATATAAAGATATACACAATAAAGCACAATAAATATGTATACTGTGAATTTCCTGGATCTTGGGAATATACTGTAGTTATTATTAGTGATCTTAGATGGAGATAATCATGATTTAGGTGGTGATTTTTAAATCTGGCAACATGTTGAGTGTTTAGTTTCTGACATTTTTCTGCTATAAGAATAAATTATTTCTCAGGCTCTTTGGTCCTGAGTAAACTATGTAGCTCTTAAAGTTAAAAACAGCCCTGTTTTCATTTATGTAGGATTATTTCACAGTTTCTTTATAGCTTATTTAGCTTAAGAAAAATGGGAGTTTTCTCAGCCAATTAAGGAATGTGTAATTCTTCAGTTTGTTATAAAAACCTAATTATCACCTACATTTTGAGAAACATGATTTTCACGAGAGCAGCCGATTATTTACAGTGCTACTAATAAAAGAGAAAGCTATAAGAGAAGGAAGAAGAAGACAAGGAGGAGAGATGGAAGGAAGGAAGGAAAGACAGATGGAAGGAAGGAAGGAAGGAATGACAGATGGAAGGAAGGAAGGATGAAAGGGAGGAAGGAAAGAAGACAGGAAGAAAAGATGGAAGAAGGAAGGAATGAAGGAAGGAAAAGAAGACAGGAAGGAAAGATGGAAGGAAGGAAAGAAAGAAGAGAAGACAGGAAGGAAAGAAGGAAGAGAAGACAGGAAGGAAAGAAGGAAGAGATGACAGGAAGGTGAGATGGAAGGAAAGAAGGAAGGAAAAGAAGACAGGAAGGGAGGAAGGAAGAGAAGACAGGAAGGAAGGAAGGACAGGAGGAAAAAAGGAAGGAAGGAAAAGAAGACAGGAAGGAAAGTGGACCAGGTTGGACCCCTCGGCGGGCTGGTTCTGGCCAACGGGCCTCATGTTTGACCTCCCTGCATCAGAGTGTATTATAGGGATTAACCGCTCTCCGTCTCCCCCTGCAGGGCTTGTGAGGAGTTGGTGCGAACGCTGGGCTTTGATTGGCTGCTGATGTTCATGGAGGAGCATCTTCACTCCAGCACGGTGACGGCGGCGCTGTGGATCCACGTGGTTCTGCTCTCCAACCAGCCCATCCTAAACCGCTTCAAAGAGGGTCTGTGTGGGGGGGGCTGGCTGGACCACACCGACTCCGTCCTCACCAACAAGATCGGCACGGTGTTGGGTGAGTACGGGGACCACGGGTTTGGCAACGAGACAAAATCTGAAGCTCCGACATTCATTCACACCCAAAACTTTAGATTTATTCACTTTCAGGCTAATTACTACGACATCGTATTAGGGCCATATATGTTAAAAAAATAAAACTGACCTGGAGGAGGGGGGGTAATATTTCGAGGACAGCCACACATTTATTACTCTTCACTTTTCTGATCACATGTCTATCGCTGCGCATCTACATACAATCACTTCAGTTCTACTCCTTCAAATTAATGAGAAATGAACTCAGATATTCTCTGACACTGTGTGTTTCTTTTCTATGAAACAGGCCCAGTTTCTTGTCTTTTCAAAGTCCGGATGCTTTGGATGATTCTGGGATGGGTTAGAACAGATGGCTTAGAGTCAATTTATGTTTCTTCCGGTTTAAGCATTTAAATTAAATTAATTTTAAAGGAGTAGAACGGAAGTGAGTGTATGTTGATGTGCAGCGATTGTCGTGTGATAAGAAAAGTGAAGAATAATAAATGTGTGGCCGCCCTGTTTTCTCCATGTTTGTATTTTATAACCTATTTAAGTATGGATGTCTATAACGCTCGGTTTAAGTATCTCCTTATTGCTTTACCCGACTAAAAAGTACAATTAGATCAGTTCTTCCACGGCAGGCATAATGCACGACAAGCAACGTCTCTCCAGTGTTGCAAAGTGAGTATATGGGACTGCTTAACAGAATAAAACACCTTTTTTCTTGAAATATTTCCCCCCCTCTTCTCCAGGTCAATGTTTATTTATCTTTCTACATATATGACCCTATTACGCCATCCTATATTACTCACATTAGGAGTGTCAATAAAAATCTTCTTCCACCTTCTTGTGTCTTGCATGTTTGACTGTCTCCTCCCTGAAGAGTGAATAGCACAGTAATAATGTCCAGTGTTTATACTATAACGTTGTAATATGGCTCAGCAGACGCCTCTCCTCACGCTTTCCGCCGGAGTTGGCCTTCGTTCAGTAAACAGAAAGCTGCACAGTTTGTGCTCCGCACAGCCAAGGGTTCGTCTTCTCATTTTTTGCCTCCCTGCTCTCCCCCTGCTGCTGCTGCTGCGATCATAGTCCCTCCCGAGCTTTGAATGGTTTTCAACCTCCTCAGTGTTTCACCCTCAGCCAATTCGATAATTCCTCATCCTAAATATCAGCTGTTGTTAAACCGTCATGATTTTAAACATCAGATTTCATGATTTAAAGTCTCTCTTTGCAGGCTTTTTAATCGATTTTGAGACCGTTTTAAGAACATTAATGACAGAAAAAGAGAAAATAGCCACCAATTTGTTCATTTTACTTCTTCTAAATAATCTTGCACACCCACTAAATTCATCTTATTGATCTCCAGGTTGAGAACCATTGCCTTTGCTTATGGAAACCACCCTGAGTAGTGAAATGGCTCAAACAGAGCTTCCACGGCTGTAGCTTTTTTTTCAGAATATGTGCTGTAAGGTTGAAGCTCTGGAGTTTGACACGTAGTTCAACCAAATCCTTATTTTCTGAGTTATATTTTTGTTAATCCTCAGGTAGAAGTTTTAGTCTTTGAGTTTTTACTGCAACCACCTCCTTGATAAACCTGCTTTGATAAATTCTAAAACCAGGTTTGTAATCATCCTGTAGGTGCCTCAATCGGAGGTCTATCCAAATATTCCCCCCTATCTCTCCTCTCCTGACTCTCTCTCCACCTCCATGTCTTTAGGCTTCAACGTGGGCCGCAGTGCCGGTGGGCGCTCCACGTTGAGAGAGATCAACCGGGACGCTTGCCACTTCCCAGGATTCCCCGTGATGCAGACGCTGCTGCCCAAACACACCAACGTGCCAGAGCTCTACTTCCTGCTCATGGCTCTCTTCCTGCAGCAGCCCGTCATCGAGCTGCCAGACAGCCTGCAGGTACATGTTAGTATACCCAACCTTTTTTCTTCTTTTACCAACCAGTGATTACATTTGTTTTGTTTTCTTTGCTATTTGCACAGTTTAAAATTGACGTTAACATTTGGAGCATGTAGTGAAATATGCATATTTGTAGTAGAAACAGCTTAATAGCAATCATAGTCCTACTACTTATTGAATTGCTCCCTTTTACTACACACACTTATGTATCATGACTATGAATCTACTCTAACTACTGAAGGGTGTGACGAGATCTCGTGCCACGCGCTATGCTAGCCGAATGATGCAAAAAAGCAAAAATTTGTTGCACTACCGAGTTAAAACACAATTTATAAGTATGTTGTTCTATTTGTGTGATATATAGGATTTGTGCAATTTACTTTTAATTCTGTGTTTTTTTATTAGCAATATCTTATAATTTGTAATAATTTGTTTCTTTATTTCATTTCTATTTATATACTAGAATTATTTCTATTCTTTATAATTCATTTTTTTGGTATTTATGGTTGTTGTTTCCATAGATACCAAAATGATCTATCTATAAAATATATATATCTATATGTGGAAACCTTTTACAGTGCTTGCATATTGCATACTTCATATGATAATTCAAGTAGAACTGAAGTGAGATTCATTAAAATAGGATTAGTTTCAAAATGCACCTGCATTGTTTTGCATATTGTGACTTTTTAGTTAAATAAAAGACTATTTATGCAGTCGTATATTTCATCATTGAAGTTTTCTTAAAAATAGTGTTTAAGTCTCGTCTCGTCTCGTGATCTGAGTGTATCGTCACACCCTTACAGGAGATCTAACCAATATAATCATTCACATTAGATTTCTATTGGTTAACAGCTGCCATACATTCAGATTGTCCAACGATGAGCATTTTTAATCACTAATATTAACAGAATTATTAATGGATGGTGCACGTGACCCAATATTACCCTAGCCTGTGTGCGTTTCCTTTCAGTTCGACCTGGACTCCATCTGGACCTTCATCTTTGGCATCCCGGCCTCCAGTGGGACAGTAGTGGGCTCCATCCACAGCATGTGCACCGATGCCGCCTTCCTGCTGCTGGCCATGCTGCGCAGCATGCTCAACCTGGTGAGAGAGAACTAACCCAACCTACACTGTAAAAAATAACAACTCTGGAGCTGCTCTGAACTGATCTTTATTGTTATTTATATTAACATCCCAACACAGCGAGCTTATATCTTTAAAAAACACCCATAATTTAAGAGCTTTTTCATGTTCGTCAGTCCATTTTTATTGGTTCTTAAGAAGGAATAGATCAGCCTTGAGTCTCGTAAAGGTTCGTTTTTAAGCTTCGTTAATCCGTTGAAATGACTCGATGCACACACACACACACACACACACACACACACACACACAGCTTCACTGGTGTTTTGCAGAGTTTCACTTGACATACATTTTCCATAACAAGTCAGGGATTTGAACTTTACCGCCTTTGCATATGAAGTTTAAATAGAAAATGCATCATTTAAAATCAAGACCTTCATGTTTTTCCTTGTATCTTCTTCCAGCCTTGGCAGTCCGAGGAGGAGGGGTCCTGGCTCAGGGAGTACCCCGTCACACTCATGCAGTTCTTCAGGTATCTTTACCACAACGTGCCCGACCTGTCGCCAATGTGGCACAGTCCTGAGTTCCTCTGCGCCCTGGCAGCCTCCGTCTTCCCCTTCAACATCAGGCCGTACTCTGAGATGGTAAGACTTAATGACTCTGAACCTGTTAAGTTTTGTGCAACTGAAGGAGCAAAAAGAAGCCGTAATATAGTACATTTAAAGACAGAGAAGCAAATACATACAGCACAGAAAGCAGCAACAAGGCAAACATTAACAAGATAGAAAGTAGAAGACAAAGAAACACAATAAGTTGTTGATTAATAGATTAAAAAAAGACTATAATGTTTCACAAACTGCACAAGTAGGAACTACAGCATCTTCACCTTTCCCCAAAACTAATATGCAGTCTCAAGACTTTCAACTATTTGTTCCAGTACTGAGCAAATGGATCTGAAAATGGTTTTAAAAGCCAAAAAAAAAAAAAAAAATCTCATCAGCAGAGCCCAATAATCAGAGGTATTGATCAGTAACCCTATAAACCCCCTGAGCAGATATACTGTTATTGTCTCTTATGGGGGCGATAAAAAACGATTTTTTTTATGTGATTTATTGAAACTCCTTAAAATAGAGGACAGTGTGATACTGAGAGTGAGATGCTGTTTTATTTATATGTGAGGACGCAGCGTGAAGAGAGGCAGCACTGTAGGATTTAAGATGTGAAGCTATAATATGTTATGTCATTGCAAGATGAATTTATATTTTTTGAATCAGTCAATAAAACTTTATTTATATAGCACCTTTCATACAGACTAAATAAATAAATATATAAAATACAGTTGAAAAAAAGAAATAAAAAGAAATAACAATTTAAAGACATTGAGACCAATGCATGTACGAAAAAATAAAAAATGATATAAAAAAAATGTTTTAAAATTTAAATTAAATAAGTAAAAATAAATAATTAAATATATGAAAATAATTTTAAAAAATTAGTAAAATAAGACAGAATAAGAGAAAAATATTATTAAGAGTAAGAGTAAAAAAAAAACTAGGTTAAAATAGATTAAAAAAGACAAAAAAAAGTAAAATAAAAGATAAAAAATAGACAAATAAAATCGATAAGAAGATAAAACTATAGAATGATAATAATGAGATAGTGTAAAATAAAGTAGACAACATTTAAAAAAAAGTTTAACATCAAAAACAAGCACAATAAAATAAAATAAAAAGACTGTAAACTATTAAATTATGTATTAAAAGCCAGGCTGAAATGTCATGTTTTCCTTTAAATATATTTTGTCATGATTATCACCAATGTTATAATTTTTAAAAGCTAAATAATGCTACGTCCTCCGTTCCAGGTCACCGATTTGGACGACGAAGCGGGTTCCCCCACCGAGGAGTTCAAGGCTTTCGCCGGAGACTCTGGTATGAACCGCAGCCAGTCCGAATACTGTAACGTTGGATCAAAGACGTCTCTCACCAACCACCCGGCCAAAAAGTACGTCTTTGACTTCATGAGGGTCCTGATCATGGACAACCTGTGCATGACTCCGGCCAGCAAGCAGACGCCCATCATCGACCTGCTGCTGGAGGTAATTAAAACAGTTTCCTCTCTGCTTGAAGCTCATAATACAATCACTGATACAGCAGGTGTTTCCATCATCTATTATGGACAAAATCAAATATCACGATATTTTAGACCAAATACCTCGATATCGATATTGCAACAATATTTACACTATGACATTTTTTAATAAATAACCATCAGTAATGTGCATATAATGACAAATTGGGTAAAAGGTAAATAACAGAACAGTCTGGTAAGTTCAGAAAATCATATATTTTACTGTAATGCATCATTTAAAACCAGGAAAAGACAACTCTGATGACATATCGCGATATCACGATATCCAAAATCTAAGATGATATCTAGGCTCAAATCACGATATTGATATAATATCAATATATTGCCCAGCCCCATAATGACAAAGTGGGTAAAAGGTAAATAACAGAACAGCTAGAACAGTCTGATAAGTTCATAAAATTATATATTTTACAGTAATGCATCATTTAAACTTGACATATCGTGATATTTTACGATATCCAAAATCTAAGACGATATCTATGCTCTAATCACGATATCGATATAATATCAATATATGTCCCAGCCCTAACCTTATGTGTGTTTTATGTGCTTTTTCTGCTTTTTTTGCATTCATTAGGCCTCTCCGGAGCGCTCCACCAGAACTCAGCAGAAGGAGTTTCAGTCCAACATCCTGGACGGCGTCATGGAGCATCTGCTGGCCGCTGACGTCCTATTAGGTCAGATTAAATTCCTTTAACACCTCAAACTGTAAAAATCCAACACAGCAAATAGTAGTAGTAGTAGTGTTAGAGTCTTAAGAACGGACATTAACCTCCTAATAAGTTCCTTAACGGCTCATTTCCTGCCAAAGTGACGAGAACGGAAGACAAAACACCATCAAATTAACCACAATGTGGCAATCGGCTCCTGCTGCTCGTTTCCCACTTAGAAAAAAGCTGATGATGATGCAGAAAGTGAGCGGGATGATGATGCTGCAGCACAGAGAAGCTTTAATGGTTGCATCATGATTCAGCAAATTGCAGAAACCCACAGAACTGCAAACACCTGCAATATTTTACACTCCTGCTTGTGATTTAATGAGGGGAGTCCATGTTTTTAATGAAATACATCTGCATAATAATTACACAATGTTGCATGATATTGGTATTTAATATGTTTTTCTCCTTAGAAGTGAGGGCCAAAATATACAGTAACCTGTATGTCAGCTTCTTTTATCATATTTTATAGCACAATATTTTGTTAAACCTTGAAGGATTTTTTTCCATATAGGAGAATTCACATCTTATAATACTGGTGTAAAACTCAATCTCCTAAATCCATGTAGTTATATTAGTTCTTTCAGCTCTGGAAAGGAACAAAGGACCCAGTTTTGTTGGTTTATGTGGCTCTATTATAACATTTAAACCCATCCTCAGTGTGACATTCAGGACAAATATTATCAGTGACCCATAATATATAATATCCGTAACCTCCTCTACTTCTGCTCGTCTCCGTCCAGGTGAAGATGCCTCTCTGCCTCTCAGCAGCGGAGGCAGCTACCAGATTCTGGTCAACAACGTCTTCTACTTCACTCAGCGTGTGGTGGACAAGCTGTGGCAGGGAATGTTCAACAAGGACTCCAAGCTGGTGGTCGACTTCATCGTGCAGCTCATAGGACAGGTATTAAAAAAAAAAAAAAAAATCTCCTTTCTATATTATAGTCCAGAACGTGATGTAGTAAACTGAATTTCTGTCAAAAAGCAGCCCTTTAATTCATTATTCATTCTATTTAATAATGAAAGTTTACATAAATAACAGGGTTATAATGATCTTGATTTCCTCTTGCAGGGTATCATGAGTTTGTAGCCTCATTAAAGTCACCGCCAATAATTACGGATGCTGAAGGAAATTTGTTTCTTTCTTGCAGAATTTTGTCAGACAATAAATGAAGGAGTGTGATGTTAGAGTTCCTTGCATTAAATCCATAAATATTTACCAAAATAAATATATTATCCCCAGATTTAATTACTACCAAAACCGTCATTATTCAAAGTTGGAAGCTTCAGCAACATGTTCCCTAAACATTAAGGTTTCTAAGTGTTACTTTTATAATTAAAACTGTAATAAATCTGACAGTGCATTTATCAGAACTTTAAATAAACATACATTTCAATAATAAAAGCATCATTTTTAGACTCCTCTGGCTCATTTTGAGGCAGTTGGTTGAATGAAATGACAACAGAGCACACTTTGATCTTTCAGCGGAGTTAATGTCAAGTTGTAATGTTGTAATTGTAATGTTAGAAAACAAGCCCTAATCTAATGTTCATTACAAATGGTGTTTTGTCAGATTAATGGCGAAGTTGTGCTGAAAATGAACAGTTTTAATTATAAAAGTAATGCTTAGAAACACTTTGCTGAAGCTTCCAACTTTGAATAATAAGTTTGTTGGCTGCTTTTTGACATAAATACAGTTTTAATTTCCTGCATCTCTTCAAGGCAAGAGTCCAAATGTGTATATATATATATTATCTACCTGCAAAATGTTTCAGGAGGCTTTTAACCTTTGTGTCGTCCTCCTGGGTCAAATTGACCCCGTCTGTTTTGACTGTTCCTTCTTTCCTTCCCTCCTTCCTTTCTTCCTTCCTTACTTCCTTCCTTTCCTTCCTTCCTCCCTTCCTTCCTCCCTCCATTCCTTCCCTCCTTCCTTCCTTCTGTCCTTCTTTCCTTCCCTCCTTCCTTTCTTCCTTCCTTCCTTCCTTCCTTCCTTCCACCTTCCTTTCCTTTCTTCCTTCCTCCCTTCCTTCCTTTCCTCCCTCCCTCCTTCTGTTTCTTTCCTCCCCCCTACCTTCCTTCCTTCCTTCCTTCCTTCCTTCCCTCCCTCCCTCCTTCCTTCCTTCCTTCCTTCCTTCATTCCCTCCTTCCTCTCTCCCTCCTTTCCTTCCTTCTTCCTCTATTCCATCCTTCCTTCCTTCGTCCTCCGTTCCTCCCTTCCTTCCTTCCTTTCCTCCCTTCCTTCCTTCCTCCCTTCCTTCCTTCCTTTCCTCCCTTCCTCCATCCCTCCCTCCTTCTGTTTCTTTCCTCCCCCCTACCTTCCTCCCTTCCTTCCTTCCTTCCTTCCTTCCTACCTTCCTTCCTTCCTTCCTTCCCTCCCTTCCTCCTTCCTTCCTTCATTCCCTCCTTCCTCTCTCCCTCCTTTCCTTTTTTCTTCCTCCCTTCCTAACTTCCTTCCTTGACTCGAGGACAACAGGAGGGTTAAGGAGGAATTTACAACAGAACTGATGTTAGAAAAGACCTTTAGATGATGTTTGACTTCATGCAAGAGTGAAATTATACTCTACAAACTTATTACACACAGCGTAATACACCAGAATTAAGTTAGTGCTGAATGTAAGACTGGACAGGCGCCTGTGTGCAGATGCAGAAAGCAAACAGTCCTCCAGTGAGGCAGTAAGATTATTAAGTTAGTCGTTGTTTCATTGAGTAAAGAAGTATTTTACTCTTATGTCAGTATTCAGAAATAATAAGGAATAGTTTTTATAAATAATCATTTCAGTTTTAACAAAGGCTTTTTTTCTCAAGTTGAGTGAGTGAGTGAGTGAGTGAGTGAGTGAGTGAGTGAGAGGACTAATCTACTTTTCATATAAAACCTTCTCTACACATCTACTGTGCAAATAAGAAGATTAGGAGATTATACACTGAAATTAATTGTTCAAACCACAACGAGTGATTGCATCTTGGAAGTAGCCTGGTGTGATAAGTGATGAGTGATTTAGATTTAGACCATGCACTTAATGCTGAGGCATGCAGTCGCAGCAATTTAAATGTATTATTCTTTTAAAGTGAGTCTTAATATAACTATGAGTCCATTTGTAGCTGAAGACGCTGCAGTGTAGCACTTAAAAACACTTCCTGAATGTGTTGAACTGGTTTTAGAGTCTCATTTTAGTCTTCTTGTTCATCCGTAATCTTTTTCTCATATAATAATAGTGCTTTTAGTAGTAGTAGTGTGTTTCTGCATGCAGATTAATCAGCCAAATTAATGTAATATTAATAAATCTCCAGTGTATCTCCTGCACCGTTTCTCCAGCAGCTCAAGGGACTCAAATCTGAAAACTTGACCTTTTACTTTCAACGACTTATTCATTAAAATATCCTTTCGGTCATGCAGAAAAGTGCAGAATATGCTATATGAGAAGCATATCAACTGTCAACTCCTCTTTACAAGTAATAATAATAATAATACACTTTAATACAAGGGATGTAGCTCTAGGGAAGTGCTTTACAGTACAATAAAACAACAAATACACTAATAGAAATATAGAATTAGACACTTGAAATGACACTAATTAAAAGCCAGATTAAATAATATATAATAAGCTCACATCTCTCACAGCTTTGGAGCATAATTAAAGAAAAAGCTGCATTACTCATTTTCCTGTTCGTATAATTGTGTGTATTTAAAAACCGGAGCAGTAGACTATCTGAGAGCTTGTGAAGGATTTTAAAATGATATAAAAAAGTAATTTATACATTTGCTTCCTCTATTTTCTCACTCTCAAGTCAAACCTTTATTTAATTTCTACCATTGTGTCCACATGAAGTCGTTGGGCAGAGTAACAAAGCTACATTCACAAGCCTCCAACGACTTAACCCAGTTCAGCCGAGGTTGCTCAAACAAATCTGCTGAAATATTTCCACAGATTTCTCCAGATCCAGACCACCGCAGCAACACTCTTTTCTCTCTTCTTTTACTATATGTTTCATTTTTTCTTCTTCTCTTTTAGCGTTCTTTTATTAAACCACCTTTCCTCTAACCTCCTACACCTGTTCTCTTCCTCTCCAGTCTAAGAGGCGTTCTCAGGGGCTTTCTCTGGACACCATCTACCACTGTCTGAACCGGACGGTGCTCTACCAGCTCTGTCGACCCCACAAGACGGTGGCTCAGCAGGTGGCCTTGCTGGACGCCCTGCGGGTCCTGACCGTCAACCGCAACCTGGTGCTCGGCCCGGGGAACCACGACCAGGACTTTGTGGCCTGCTTGGCTCACTGCTTCATCTGTCTGCACAGTGGGAGGTAAGGGAGGGGGGGGGCTGTAGATGTTAGCAGGTAGGATGGTAGTAGTAGTTTTTAAAGGAGGAGGCTGATGTTATTTTACCTTTTTATTAATATTAATAATAACTGGGATGATTGTGTCTTTTAAACAAGTATTGTCTGTAATCTAATATATATTATGCTCCTATTTCTAAGCCTCCATGCTGGTGACAACCATGCATGGAGGCTTTATGTTTTTGAGTTTACTATCCTGCAATAGCTCAGGAAACACTTCAAGGGATTTTCTTCAAATTTAGCACAAACGTCCACTCAGATTTAACAATGAACTGATAAGATCTTGGTGATTAAAGGTCAAAATCACTGTGATTTTACAAAGAAATTCAAATAATTTATACACTAATTATGACAAAGTTTCACACAAATATCTTATTGTGTCAAAATTATGAAGTGATAACATTTTTATAGCCAAGAAGTCAAAGGTCAGCTTCACTATGACATCATAAAGCTCTGTAAAAAACCCTTTTTTAGCCATTATTCAACGATATAACTCAGGAACAGAGAGGGCAGTTGTGACCGTATTTCACATTTTGTCGGACACTGAATTGGTGACACTAATCTTGAAACTGTGGTGATTGACAGTATAGTTGATTTTAAAAAACAAAAAAAGGAAAACACCATCTCGTCCATCAGGCATCAACACTGTTTGAAGAAATCAAAAGAGTTAAGCTGCAATTTTCTGCACGTTGTCCA
This sequence comes from Scomber scombrus, assembly GCF_963691925.1. Taxonomy (NCBI): domain Eukaryota; kingdom Metazoa; phylum Chordata; class Actinopteri; order Scombriformes; family Scombridae; genus Scomber; species Scomber scombrus. The sequence goes on from NC_084973.1 coordinate 29,821,832, forward strand.
AATCACAGCAGAGAGAGACGTTAAAAAACAGCTTCTTTACAATAACATCCTTGTGATTTAATGTCTGTGTCATGAGTATATTTTATTATTGAAACAACTAAATGAGTAACAATTCTTTTGAAGCTTTTATTCTTGTTTTTATATCATATAAAAAGCCGTCCAAATAGTACATTTCTGGTTATATGAACACATGATTCACAACCAAGCCTGACTCATGGCTTCTGTGCATGTACAGTCAGTGTGGAGGACGAGGTGATGGATGTGCAAACATGATTATATAAACATAAATCATCAGCATTTCTTTTTTTTTTTTTAAATGTGTGAGATCAAGCTGTGTTCTTCATCTAGAGTAAAGTTATTTTTATTATATTTCTGAGCATCACTGCCCAGGAGGAATATTTGTACAACTAAAAAAAGCAATTTTACCACAGTCACACTTCATTTACTTCATGACTCAAACTGTGTTGTTGCCACTTGCAAGCTGTTTTTTTGTGATTATAGCAGGTATTTCATTTTTATGTGTTGGCGGGTGTCGTGCCAGAAGTACTGATAGTTTCCAAAACTGCAGCAGGTGGGGAGAGAGTGAGTTTCCTACCACGCTGGGAACACAATATGCTTTAACACGACCTGCCGTACGACCGCTGCCGAAGCCAAACAGTGTAACTGGGCCTGCGGCTTCCCCCTCAGGTGTCTGCGTGGCAGGCTGGTACTGAGCCGCTGTGTGTTTGTGTCTCCGCAGCAGCGTTGAGGGCTTCGGTCTGGAGGCCGAGGCCAGGATGACGACCTGGCACGTCATGATGCCCACGGAGAACGACAGCGACTCCACGCACAGCCACGACGTCAGCGAGGGTGAGACACTGTTACGTGGATATGTGGGATCGCATAAATCTGGTTTAACGCTGATGACTGTTGCCATGGTTTTGGTGTTGAAGGAATTGAAAATGTTTTGATCCTTAACCCTTTACATGCTTTTCATATTCTGACTCATAATTAGTCTTCACACCAATTCACATTCATAAATCCTCCATCAGTTTGATTCATCTTATGTAAAATCTCATTTACAATCACTATTTAATGGTCCAGGAGAATATTTTATAGAATATGATGAATTCAACATGTTTGAATGCTGATTTTTGAGTATTTTAAATAAACACAGGCCAAACTTGTACATTTTGCATATATAAAAATGTATATTGGCTGCAGAAAAATTAAAAAAATTATGCATTTTATTACCATTTCTATATACTGTGGGTCATATAAGGAAAAGTCCAGCTTAAAATAAATGTGTATAGTGTGTTTTTACAGCTCTCAAATGTAAAAATGGGTCAAATTTGATGCTGAACATTATGTAAGGATTAAATGCCTGAGTCCAAAATTATTTAAAACAGTCTTAAGAGTATTTTCTCCCAATTTTCAGAGAATATTCACCAAGATTATTCTAGTTTGATGGGCAATTTGTCATTAAATTTGAATTTTTTATATAACTATATGATGGATTATTATGGTTGAAATGACCCCAGAAAAGGGGGAAAAGTAGACTATTTGTAATTCAGACTATAACACTGTTTAATCCAGAGAAAGTTACTAAAAGCACAACATATGGCACAAATCTTTTGCATGGAAACACAAGGTGTATTTCAGACAAAGAAAGAATGTAATGAATTTAAAAGTCCGGCAATATCAATGCATTTTACAACTGTTTCTAACCCACATAGTTTTATCTGTACTAGACTGTTGACTAAGTTGTAGACAGATCTAACTTGGTGATTGCTCCTCTGCAGGTCGGCAGCTGCTGCTGAAGGCGGTGAACCGCGTGTGGACGGAGCTGATGCACAGTAAGCGCCAGATGCTGGAGGACATCTTCAAAGTGTCTCTGCCCTGTAACGACAGAGGACACGTTGACATCGCCACCGCTCGACCCGCCCTGGAGGAGCCGGCACTCAAGAGCTGGCAGAACCACCTGGGTGAGAATCACTGGCTAACACAATCAATTCATATTAAATATTACCTCGTTTATGCCCGTGTTGGATTTGTGGTGTCCTTTACAGAAATGAGTGTTTGCTGCATATTAAATCATCACATAACTTTAACTAACTCGTAATCTGGGAGTTCTGCCAGTAGAGCAAGAAACTGCTGATCTGCTCTCTTTCTTTAATTCACTTCATTAGGTTTGTAATTTTTGCTAATGTAAGCAGAGTAGTGATTACTACCAACGATGTTAGACACAGATGCTTTGGCAGGTAACCAGATGTTGTTGTTGAAAGTTTCTTTAGAAGTATTGAAAGTTGTTAGAAAGAGTTTCTTCCTGTATTCTAGGAACTTTGTCTTTGATAGGAAATAGCTCATAATGAGTGCAATGTTTATTTTAAATGTAATTTATTCATGCATTGTGCATCATAACTAGGGCCCGACCGATACTGGATTTTTGGGGCCAATGCAGATACTGATATTAGGGATATCCGATATAGATACATCAGCCGTTAATCTTATATATACAGAATATGTACATAAAAAGGCCTTTTTTTGCAATGTGCTTATCAAACACTTGTGACAAATATATGTAATGGAGGCGGGATATTTTAAAGTTTAACTATATTAATTGTATAAAATGTAAATATACAGTATAAAATATAAGTACACATTAAACTTGAATTAAGTAAAAGGATACAAATACATAAAATTCTGCTTATATAACTTTAAAATAATATCGTTGCATATCAGACAACACATATGCCGATACCGATATATATCTGTGAACGTTGCATCATTCAATATATTTTGATGGATGCATAAAGTTTAGAGACAGATTTCAAAATCAGGCCAAAACAATAATATAGAAGTAGCTAGAGGAAAGCCCTATAAGTCATTTAAGATTAATTTGTCATTTTCGACCCAGATATTGTTTTCATCAGTCATACAAATGTAAAATTAAGGCAAAAAATCACATAATTCCTTTATTTTTTCTGCATTTTAGCATTTTACATCTTGTTTTTATCCATTTTGAAGTGATTTACAGTGTTTTAAAATGAAAATCTACTCTCTCTCTCTTCTCCGATCATCAGTTCATGAGAAGAAGTGCATCAGTCGAGGCGAGGCGGTGGCACCGGCGACTCAGTCCAAACTGTCCAGGGTCAGCAGCGGCTTCGGTCTCTCCAAGCTGACGGGCGTCCGACGCAACAAGAAGGAGAACAGCCTGAACAAGAACAGCCTCTCTGCCCAGGTACACACACGAAAAAAGAAAAGAAGAATAAGAAGCCATTAAGCTGTAATAGATAGTTTTTTGGATCATTATCTTCTCTTTCTAACCAACAGGAAACGTTCCAGTGGATGTTCACACACATCGCTGTAGTACGAGACCTCGTGGCCATGCAGTACAAAGAATATCAAGAGGTAGCACGCTCCTATCCTACAGTATCATTACTCCATCTTTCTTTCTTTCTTTCTTTCTTTTTTAATCCTCCCCAAGCACAGCAGGTGCACAAAGAATTCAAGCTGCTTTATCGGAGGTGATTTATTACTGCAGGACCGAACAACAGGCTGTTACATAATAATGCAACTAAGATACACTATCAGACAGATTGCGGTTTTCCTCTTGGTGTTTTAACCCCCCCCTCCCCTTTCTCCGTCTCCCAGCGACAGCAGAACGCCCTGAAGTACGTGACGGAGGAGTGGGCGTCCATCGAGTACGAGCTCCTTCGAGAGCGAGGACTCTGGGGGCCGCCCATCGGCTCCCACCTCGACAAGTTCGTGCTGGAGATGACGGAGGGGCCGTGCAGGATGAGGAAGAAGATGGTCCGCAATGACATGTTCTACATCCACTACCCGTACATCCCCGAAATGGAGACGAACACCAACTCAGCTCAGGTATTCCGCTTAGGATCTGGGTTACGGGTCATCCTGGATTTCTTTATTTATAGTGATGAAATAATTAAATATAGTTCTTACTTTTTCATTATGTATGTATTTCTTACTAGGAGTGGGCAATATATTGATTTTATATCGATATCGTGATATGAGACTAGATATCGTCTTAGATTTTGGATATGGTAATATCATGATATGGCATAAATTTTGTCTTTTTTCAGTTTTAAAGGCGACATAGCAGTAAAATTATGTAGTTTAATATAGCCACATTATAATTATTTATCAAAAATCTGAGAATAAATGTGTAAATAATTTGTGAAAGCACTAATATTCACCTTATCAATATTATTTAAATGTAAATATTGAAGAACTTAAACATAAATATCATGATTTTTTTATTTTTCCACATCACCAAACCCTATTTATAACAATCCAGGAACATCAACATCACTTTTATCTAAATTTTAGACATTAAGAAAACGGCCTACCAACTATAATTAGTGATTATTAAATCCAAAAAATGGTGTAAGAATTATTGTTACTATATATTAAAAGAAGAAGTAGCAGTATTCAGGTTTTTCTAATGCCATAAGGATCATGTATAATGTTAGAAAAACAAACAAAAGCAGCAGAAACAAGTTGAAAATGTTTAAATCAAAACATATAAAAGCACATAAATGAATATTCAGTAATACAGCAAACATTACTCCAGTCTTCAAAAATGAAATATACTTAGATATAGTATAGATATTTTATATACACAGTAAAACATTCACATAATAAAAATGATAGTCTCCATTTGTCCACATCCACCAGTTCCCCTCTGCAGTGTGTTGAACTGGTCTCCTGAATCAGAGCTCATTGTTGAGCTCGTCCCGCCGTCACGTGAGGAAGTGACATCATCAGCCGGTGGCTCGGTTTTCATGGCACCAACGAGACACATTTAGCTTTGTTTGCCTTGTTTCCTCATCGCTCGCTGTTTGCCAAAAGCTTCCTTTTCTCTACTCCGCCGTGATTTATGTGTTCAGAGAAACACAAGAACAAGCTCACAGAGAATCATGTGAAGATTTATATTAATGGGTCAGTGTTTGTTTTTATGTGTCCATGTGGTTTAGTCAAATTTAAAGGGGTTAAATTGTGAAAATAAACGTATGAATAACTTGCACACATTCTTTTTTTGTGGACCCAGCATCACATTTCTGCTTTTAATCCATTTTGAGAGAATATATTAGAGGATTATGGTAAAAATGTCTAAGTGGTGTAACCATAAAAACTTTGTACCAAATAATTCAACTTGCTTAAAAACAGTAAATTGTCAATAAAACACCATATCAACTAGTTTGGCATGATCTTACATTATAACTTTTATATTAAATAAAGGTAATGGAATACAATTGTTCTAAATATTACATTTAATCTGGTAACCATGGAGATCAGGAAACACTTACATTGTTTAAATGAAGTTATTATTAGTATAAGTCCACTTAAATACACTGTAGGTGATAACATATTTAATATTTATCATTCTTTTGTGGTTACACCATTTGACATTTTCAGGAGCATTCAGTCTTACTTTTGGTTAAAAAAATGGTTCAAATGTCATTTCAAATGACATAAAACCAACAAAAATACAAAATGTACATTTTAACAAACCTGATGCTGCTTTTAAGACATTTTTCAAGATATTTCACTAACCCTAATATCAACATGTCCCAAAATGTGACACATGGAAACTCAATTTAAACATATCACTTTTTTAAAGATCAGATAATCCTTTATTAGTCCCATGATGGGGAAATTTACAGTGTTACAGCAGCACGTGGATAGCAAAAAATTGAAATAGCATCAATAAAAATAATAAAGAACAATAATTAAAAAGTAAATACAGAAGCAATAAAAACAATAGTAAATGCTCTTATTGTGGTAATATTAAAATATATCATTAAATCACCATAGATCATAAAAGCAGCTAGTGGTGTTAAATAATAGATTAATATAACAATCAAAAATACACCAGTAATAAATCTTTACCGCCATAAAGCCTCCATATCATACATCAGTTTAATATCTTGTGGAACAATCGAGACTTTTCCTTCCAGGGAGACGTTTCTGGCTCGTGACCCTTTTAAAACGAGCCAGAATAATTAAGTCCAAAGTCCTTCAGGCTTCATTATAACACGTAATTTAAACATGCTCGGGGAGCACTTGTGCAGAGTGTTGGACAAAGTCATACACTTCTGCCCCCGCGGTGGAATATCATTATCAGTTCTGTAGCTTCTTCATATATAAGCTGAGCTGTTGTGATTTAAATATTTAGTCATCAAATCATCTTATAAAGTCAGATTCCTCCAGATTCAACTATAAAAACATGTTTAACACTAATATTCGGTACTTTAATGTCATTATTTACCTCTTTAAATAAGTGAGTGTGCATTGAATTGGAGCAATCGCATGTCACAGTGATATTGTAGCTAATCTGAAATGAAAGGAGCTTTATAGCTTTTATATGAGGAGGAAACCTGATAATACATCATGAATCAGCTCTTTACACATGTGGGAGCCTTTTGAAAAGAAAAGAACAAGATACTGTAATTCCACATTTAACACATTCAAAAAAATATTTAAAGATTTAAAGACTTTTTTTTATTTTATTATAGGAAATGCATATTTTTGTCCACTGGTATAAACACATTGATTTTGCAATGTGAATAAATATTTTTAGTACGAACATGGAGAAATATAAAGTTAACCCCTTACTTACCATTATTCATATTCATATTTTGACTCATAATTAGTCTCTAAACTATAAATTCTGCAACAGTCATGAATAAAGTGTTTGATTAATCCTTCTTTTGAATCTTATGATAAATATAACAACATGTTTAAATGCTGATTTTGGATTTTTTTTAAATAAACGCAGGTTAAACTTATACATTTGCCTATATACAAATGTGTATCAGCTGCACAAAAATGTTAAAAAAGATGCATTTTATCTCAATTTGTATACACTGTGGGCCACATTTAGGTAAAATCTGGCTAAAAGAAATGTGTATAAGAGGTTTTTACAGCTTTCAAATGTAAAATATGGGCCAAATTTAACCCTAAACATTATGAAAGGGTTAAATTACTTCTTTCTTTTTTTTTAAAGCAGTGTTGTTTTCTACTGTACTGAATCAGTGCATTCTGGTGGTATAAACAATATACATGATGATTATATGTCACATTAATATTATAGAATTATTATCGGGTCTCTCCTTGGGAAATAAAAAAGATGTTAAACTCACTGAAACTACCTGATTAAATAAAATAAAATAAATAAAGGCAAATAAGAAGCTTCAGACAGTCTCAACCCTTCCTCTCTTTACTCCTCCAGCCCCTCTCCCCTCCTCTGGTGCCCGTGGTAGCTTCACCTGTTGTTTGGGGTCTTGACTCACAGGTATCTGCCTGAAGTTCACATCGGAGAAAAACAAGTAGTGGAGCTCTGATTGATGCCTGGTGTGACTGCATGATAGTAACAACAGTATTTAAAGAGGAATAAGGATGATATGATGAACTAGGAGACAGTTTCATTCAGTTTGGATGAAATGATTAATTTTGCATTTTCAGCAGCAGTGCAGTGAAAACGTTGACGTCTATGTTTGCTGTGCAGCTTCCTGTTTAAAACTCACCCTGTGTGTTACGTGTGCTGTCAGGTTGAAAAGTGTTTGTAGGAAATTTGATGCTTTAAATTCAAGGAACGAGTGAATTAATGACTTTTGGGTTTTTTTGCATGTGATCTCATGTATTCGTTCAGCTGGTGTTGTTCTCATAGTTTGCTGTGACTTTGAAGTTATTCTACATCCTAAAATATACTTTAAAAAAAATCAAATATAGTGTGAATGTCAAGAAAGAATTACATCCTAGCTTCATATGAGTGTTCATGTTACAGATGATGCTGGTTTTCTCTGAATCTGCACCTCATATCTGCAGTATTAGGTCACAAGATGAGTAAAAATGGTCTATTGCATGTAATTTATTGCACTTTTTTTGCATATTTCAGTGTTTTTTCTCCAATCCTTCTTCTTTAAAAGTCATAATACAGCCAAAATTGAACAATAATAATAATGATGATAAAAATTCCTCTTTTGGGGGTCAGTTCATCCCCAAACCTGCATTACCAACTAATATTTATACTACATGTCACTCACCTTCATCTCTCTCTCTCTTCTTCCGTCTCCAGAAGCCTCAGCGTTACCGGCGAGCCATCAGCTACGACAGCAAGGAGTACTTCATGCGTTTGCTGTCTGGAAACCCCGGCATGTACCAGCACTCTGTGGAGCACACGACGGAGGGGGAGACGACCCAGCATGAGCCCGAGCACGGAGAGGACACCATCGCCAGAGTCAAAGGTATGGAGGCAACAACAGAGGAGATACATTTGTCTTCTAAATGACTTTTTATGGAGATATTTTTAGGTTTTTCTGAAAATAAAAGCTGGTTTCTTTCTCTAAACTCTTCCACTTGGGGATGGGTCGTGACTTTTTTTTTGTGTCCATGTGGTTTAGTTTAAATTTAAAGGGGTTAAAATGTGAAAATAAACGTATGAATAACTTGCACACATTCTTTTTTTGTGGACCCAGCATCAAATTTCTGCTTTTAATCCATTTTGAGAGAATATATTAGAGGATTATGGTAAAAATGTCTAAGTGGTGTAACCATAAAAACTTTGTACCAAATAATTCAACTTGCTTTAAAAACAGTAAATTCTCAATAAAACACCATATCAACTAGTTTGGCATGATCTTACATTATAACTTTTTATATTAAATAAAGGTAATGGAATACAATTGTTCTAAATATTACATTTAATCTGGTAACCATGGAGATCAGGAACCATTTACATTGTTTTAAATGAAGTAATTATTAGTACAAGTCCACTTAAATACACTGTAGGTGGATAAAATATTTAATATGTATCATTATTTTGTGGTTACCTCTTTCTTTCTTTCCAACTTTTTCGTTCTTTTCTTTCCTCCTTCCTCTTTTTTCTTCCTTTCCTCCTTCCTTTCCTTTCTCCTTTTTCTTCCTTTCTTTTCCTTTCTTTTTCTTTCTTTTTTCCTTTTTTTCTCCTTTTTCTTCCTTTCCTCCTTCCATTCTTTCTTTCTTTCTTTCCCCTTCTTCCTCACTTTTCTCTCTTTCTCTCTCTCTTTAGGTGGATGACATATTTAATATGTATCATTCTTTTGTGGTTACACCATTTGACATTTTCAGGAGCATTCAGTCTTACTTTTGGTTAAAAAATGGTGCAAACCTGATGCTGCTTTTAAAACTATTTTGAAGATATTTTTAGAACCTTTATTAATCACTGACCCACACGTGTCCGCTCTCCTCTCCTCAGGTCTGGTGAAAGCTCCTCTGAAGAGATCTCGTTCCACGGCGGACGGAGCAGACGAGGAGAGTCAGGAGCAGCTCCAGGAGCAGCTGCTGGAGTCAGGAGGGCTGGAGGATGAGCAGAGGACGGACAACACATCGCTGCTGCGCCTCCTGGAGGAGGGAGAGAAGGTCAGGAAGGGACACGCATAACAAGATGATAAAACATTTATGATCATTATAATGTTGTTTACTGTTATATTTAAAAGAGCCAGGAGCTAAAAGCTAAAGTGCTTTACACAATAGGTTACTTACTGCTAATGAATTCATATTTTAATTCTGATCGTGCAAAATGTTATTAGTATTATATGAGTCTTATATTCTTTATTATAATTGCAATTTACAGGCAATAAAACAGTCTTAGTCATTAACATTATATGATGCTGCCTCTCTGACATCAACATGCACAAATAAACATACACCAGGTGCTTTTCCTTAAAGTCTGTGTAAAGTCAATTCATTTATTTACTTCTAAACATATTATACATGTGAAAAGGCTGATAACTATGCAGGACTGAATTGTGGAGATAGAGCCTTAAACTGTTTCTCACCCTCTCATTTTTCCTGATTTTCTGAGCCTGCAAAAAAGGGCTACCCCATGACTTTGGTCCCTCCCCTACTATATAAGACCGAGAGTCCGCTCTCCTCAGTGGTTAACCTGCCTAGTGGCCAGTTATTGTTAATATCTAACACTACTACTACTACAGTCTACAGTTAGCCAGTTAGCTGAGTTAGCCGCCGAGTTAGCGGCTGAGCTAGCGGCAGAAAGCTCTCAGACGTAGCGTCCATGTTTCTGGCAGAGGTGGTGACTTTGATTGACAGGTGATACTTGGTAGGGGGCGGGGCTTCAGCAGACTCGGCAGCCACTCCCACAGCGTTTGGGAGCAGAGAAAGAGGCTGGTTTTTACACAACTTTGAAGCCTAATTTCATATATTTGGCGATTTTTTTAATCATTCAAATTTTGCAGGGTGGTTAACAACACACTTTTCTGTGGTATGTCAAACTCAGAACACATATTTATTCTTACTTTACACGGACTTTACAGTAGCTATAATATTCTTTTTAGATGAACAACGTGTCTCTAGTATGTGTTTGTAGTAAAGGATAATCACTAACTCTTCACAGCCCTGCAGAGCCTTTCAGCATCTTTCAGCTCATTGCTTTTGGTTTTGCAGCCCACAACATGATATTAGATGATATTTAATATGATATGATATTTTGGTTCCGTGTCACTGCTCACATTTACATATTTTTTAGCTGAAACTTAACAGGCGGCAACTCACTCTACTCTACTGTTACAGCATTAAATAGCAGATAGACGATGTTAACGACGAGTTGGTGAACGTTGGTGGCAAACATATAAAAACTTTAAATCAATCCAGCCTCTAAAATATGAAGATTTGCTGCTTTTTCTATGTCTTACATTAAAGTAACAGAATATTTGGGGGGTTTTATATTGTTGGTCAGACTAAAGAAGACATTATGATGATATCATTTTAAGCTTTAGGAAGCTGTGATGGATGTTTTTACAGCTTTCTGTTGTTTTATTTGCACACAATTAATCAGTTAGAGGTTGAAATAATGATCAGATTAATCATTCATGAAAGTAGTTGTTAGTTGAAGCCCTACAGTGTTGTGTTTACAGCTGTGGCCAAAAGTAGGGAAAGAATTTGGTGAAAATCAATTGTCCTGCTGCAGGTGAAAAATTGCAGCTATAGGCAGGTAAAAAAATAGATTTGTATTCATATTTATGTTTTTATTTATTATTTTTTGCTGCAATATTATTTCTATCTTTAACATAAACACACCTATCAGTTACATAAAAGAGGAAGGCATTATAAAAAAACACATCACATGACGACAGGAAATACTATTAATACAAATCTAAAGGCTTTTGCGTACATGATCTCATTAAATTAAATGTCATGAATTATCTTTCTGATTTTGACAGAACTTGACTGTAAGCTCTTCCTTTTATTGACCAACAGACTGCAGCACTAAGTTTACATTTCTCAGTGAAGTTTATTCCCTGAATTGTCCAATTAATAAAAAAACAACCCGAGCACACAGACCTTTAAATCGAGCTGCTGCAGTCTTTTCTTTACCGACGGCCACTGAGCAGCTCCACAGCAGCACCGATGGGATTTCATGTTTAGCTCGAGGCCGTTTCACCTCCACTTACTGAGGGTTTTTTTGGGGGGAAAACACATTTTTTTAGACTCATTTACTTTTTGCCTGGAGGAATTTAAGCTGGTGACTTCATCCACTAAAACTACTTTTCTCTAAACTTTTACCTAATTAATGCGTGTCTCTTTCTCTCTCACATCTGCTCCTCCAGATTCAACACATGTACCGCTGTGCCAGGGTGCAAGGTCTGGACACCAGCGAGGGTCTGCTGCTGTTCGGGAAGGAGCACTTCTACGTCATCGACGGCTTCACCATGACCGTCTCCAGGGAGATAAGAGACATCGACACGCTGCCTTCCAAGTAAGTTCACGCCTCCGTAGTTTGTCGCTGTGCGTCAAGGTTTTGGACACCTGCATAATTAACCCCCTCTGCAGCTGACGGGATGACACGCTTACTTCACTTTCTCCTCCCCGAATAAAGGATGACATCATTCCTCAGGACGCTGCAGTGGGAGTTTCTGCTGCTCGGATGATGTAATGCTGTGGAAAGAGCATGCGTTGTGAATGTCAGCAGAGATACTGTATTACATATTTATCTATTAAGGGAATATGTTCTGTTATCTTTAGAGGTGTCATTTGAAAACACCCCCTCCGTCCCCTCCCAAAAAAAGTGTTATTAACAGCTGCCTCCTATCATTTAATTGCATTTCCCTTCATTGTTTATAGGTTTTAACTTCTGCAGAGCAGAAACAATTAAATGATTGCTTAAACTGATGTAAAGCTGCAACTTTTACACAATTAATGGATTTGGGATCGACTTAAAAAACAGAAAAATGTCAAATATTTGCTGGTTGCAGTTTCTAAAATGTTTGGATTCAAAATGTAATCTTTACTACTAATACAGGGTTCACATGCGTCCTGGAAAACCTGGAAAATTGGTCAGTCATCATGGAAAATGAGATAAAAAGTTAAATGTCCAGGAAAACCTTGAGTTGTCCTGGAAAATGATTTCTCTCCCTTTGCTTCTCTTTGCCTTTTGACGGAATGTAAACCTTTTAGAGGGTTTGGGCATGCTCAGTCTGTTCTTACGCTGCCTTTGCATAATAACCTCTTAATGTTGCTCTCAGAGTGAAACCAGAATGATGCATTTCACTTAAAGATGTACATAATTTTCCTCCGAGGGTCGGACTGAGATCCCACCACCATAGTCTCTCTATATTCTGTGATGATTAGAGTATGGCGTGATCAGTTGTCTGTCATACTGTAGCAGCTGAAAATGTCCTGGAAAATGATTTCAATAAAAGAGTAGGAACCCTGTAATATTACTAATTTTATAGTATACTGAATATCTTTGGACTGTTCAGACAAAATAAGGCATTTAAAGACTTTGCTCTCTTGGAAATTACGACATGCTTCCTTAAATTTTATGGATAAAACAATGAATTAAGGAAGTAATAGTCAGATTAATAGATAATAGAAATAATCATTAGTTGCAGCTCTAAACTGGTGATCATATTAGTAGTTTATTAATTATGTAACTCATGCATGTACTCATATATTTTCTGTCTTTTGTCCATCACTTGAACCATTGGTTAAACTGCTTATATTGTAAATGAATAATCAAAATAATCATCAGTATCTTCTATAATTAGATTTATTTATTTAGATTTTTTAATCCTTTCTGACACAGAGCCATGATGTCATGACACTGGTTATTTTTAATTGAGTGAATTATGTAGGTTTGTAGCTTTATATTTATGTAAAACTCTCTAGGTAAGGGGCTGCAAATGTTACAAATAGAAATGGGAAATGTTTGAGTGTATTCTTAATTTATTTTGTATCATACGTTCAGTCTTGCAGAACTTACATTACCTCATAAAAACAAAGCACAGAACAGCAAAGGAAATTTCAGATCATAGAAATGCTTCATGTTGTGATTTAAATCCTTTTGTACACATAAGCCTTTGTTAGGTAGAATTTGAATGCAGAACTGGATTGACAGTCCATAAATGTCTCACTGTCTGTGTTTTATCTTTTGTCCAGTTTGCACGAGGCGATCATCCCCAGAGGAGCCAGACAAGGCCAGAGTCTGCTGAAGAGAACCTGCAGCATCTTCGCCTACGAAGACATCAAAGAAGTTCACAAGAGACGCTACCTGCTGCAGGTCAGTGTGCACATATTACACACTGGCTCAGGACCTCATGAACCACACACACAATTAAAAGTCAAACATTTAGACATGTAGTTCTAATGTTTTATTTGTGTGTAATGTGTGTGTCATCACCTTTTAGCCCATGGCAGTGGAGGTCTTCTCAGCAGACGGGAGGAACTACTTGTTAGCTTTCCAGAAAGGAGTCCGCAACAAAGTTTACCAAAGGTAAAGAAACAGTTCATGGACTGTATCTGCAGTACTTTGAACTATCTGTTGGTTTTACTCAGCCATCATAAATTATAATATATATATATAATATAGCAGCACTGATTCAGGCTGGATATCTGGGATTCAGGTTCCATGTGGAAAGAAAGGATTACAAAAGCTTTTGGTGACCATTTTTTAATTTCATTGTCCAAGTGGAATCTACAACACAAAGCAACAAGACAGTTCACTTACAACAACCATAAATAATATAGTTAATGATGTATAAATGTACATGTGATTGGATACATACTGTACATTTATATTTGCCTGCTTGTGCTTATCTGTCATTTTCTACCTGACCTGCAACCACATGATCACGGCCGCCACAAACTCAACCCCCACACCGGTTCCATAGGTCCTCACCAAACCTATTCAATCAATATTGATTCAGAAATATACGGAAGCGTATTGCATTCACTTGAAAGAGAAATAAAATCTGTTTTTCAGAGTAATTTTTTCTGTTTTTCAGAGTAATTTTTTCTGTTTTTCAGAGTAATTCTTTCTGTTTTGTGGACAATTTTTTTTATATTTTATGGACTAATTTTTCCAGTTTTTTTGACTATTTTTTTCTGTTTTTCTGAGTAATTTTTTCTGTTTTTTGGACACATTTTTTCTGTTTTTTTTACTTTTTTTCCCCAAAAAAATAATGTTTTCTGTTTTTTGATGGGTAATCTTTTATATTTCATGTTATAATGTGATTAGTTTCACATTATAAGGTAATTAGATGTTCAGCTCTGATGCTTTTTTGCTTTTACTGGTGTGACAGAAATACATTTCTGTAGCTTAGCAGCAGTAACGGTAGGGTAACGTAACTTGCAGGTGGGAGCTTCTTGCAGGATTTTGAAATATCGCGTTAATTCAGAAAAAAATATTATAAATGAATGCAATATGCTTCAGTAGAGATGTGCTAAATCTGCAATATTTCTCTCACTCTTGAATCAAGCACTGTAATACCAGCATTGTAATTTTTATCAGGATTTACTGGTGTGTCATTTTTAACATGATCCTTGTTCATTCCTGCAGGTTTTTAGCTGTGGTGCCTTCGCTGGCCGACAGCTCAGAGTCCGTCTCAGGCCAGAGACCCAACACCAGCGTGGAACAAGGGTAAGACCTCCTCCTGGTTTCACACAGTCACACTGTTTGTCCTCCGGCTCTCGGGGAACTTAACGACCTTTTTTAGAGGTTGTGAGATGTTTATTGAATGTGTTGATACTTATTACCATCCAGTAACTTGTTTTTAATCTATGTGTCACATGCATTCTCCTGAATAATGTATAGAGGCTTTTGTAGTAATTGATCAGGTTAATGACCAAGAAAAGAAAAGAGAGGAAAAAGGCTAATTTAATATTGCACCACATCATTATACTTTAATCATAGCAGCCATTGCTTTACAACTACTGAGCTGTTGTAACTAAACATCGTCTCCGTCCTCGTCTCCGTCAGATCTGGACTCCTCAGTACGCTGGTCGGTGAGAAGTCCGTCACTCAGAGATGGGAGGTAAGAACCTGGACTCACTGGTTTTAATCCTCCTGTTCAGTTTAATGATGATTATAATTCTTTAAATCCAAACCTCACTGATGTATGTGTGTGTGTGTGATCTGTGTTTTTCCAGCGAGGAGAAATCAGTAACTTCCAGTATCTGATGCATCTCAACACGCTGGCCGGTCGCTCCTACAACGACTTGATGCAGTACCCCGTCTTTCCCTGGATCCTGGCCGACTTTGACTCAGAGGTGAACTTTGGGACCCTAACCCTTAGTAGCAATTAACATCGTTCATCACACCTGTATTCTCATTAATTATTGCCGTGGTAACGTGTATGATGGGTTCTGTTAATCAGGAGCTGGATCTGAACAACCCTAAGACGTTTCGTAACCTCGCCAAGCCGATGGGAGCTCAGACTGACGACAGATTAACCCAGTACAAGAAGAGGTACAAGGACTGGGAGGACCCCAATGGTAAGACCCCCAATGAGCCAAACCAGCAGACTGGAGATAAGAATATTTATATGATAAGAGAATAAAATGCAATGTGAGGAACCGGCCGTGCTATTAAGATAAGATAAGATAAGATATTCCTTTATTAGTCCCACAATGGGGACATTTGCATTATTACAGCAGCAGAGTGGGCAGTTAAAATAGAAAAGCAGCAATAAGAACAGAATAATTGTCTCCAGAGCGATAACCCTGCTAAATTTACAGAATACTGAATCACAGTTTTAAATTCTCTTCTTTGTGGTTTTAATTCAGCCAGACTTGATTGTTGCTTGTAAATCACAAGCAACAATCAAGTCTGGGTTATCGCTCTGGGGACAATTATTCTGGGGAAGGAAGGGAGGAAGGGAGGAAAGGAAAGAAGGAAGGGAGGAAGGAAGGAAGGTAGGAGGGAGGGAAGGAATGAAGGGAGGAAAGGAAAGAAGGAAGGGAGGAAGGAAGGACGGAGGAAAGAAGGAAGGAAGGAGGGATGGAAAGAAGGAAGGAAGGAAGGAAGGAAGGGAGGAGGGAAGGAATGAAGGGAGGAAAGGAAAGAAGGAAGGGAGGAAGGAAGGACGGAGGAAAGAAGGAAGGAAGGAAGGTAGGAGGGAGGGAAAGAATGAAGGGAGGAAAAGAAAGAAGGAAGGGAGGAAAGAAGGAAGGTAGGAGGGAGGGAAGGAATGAAGGGAGGAGAGGAAAGAAGGAAGGAAGGACGGAGGAAAGATGGAAGGAAGGTAGGAAGAAGGAAGGAATGAAGGGAGGAAAGGAAAGAAGGAAGGGAGGAAGAAGGAAGGAAAGGAGAAAGGGAGGAAGGAAGGAAGGAGGGAAGGGAGGAAAGGAAAGGAGGATTAGTCTGACTTGTTTTTACATGTGATTATGTTTTTGATAATTTTTTCTAACCTGTCTGCAAGTCAAGTTTCCCTTCGGGGACGATAAAAGCAACTGAACTGAACTGAACTAATAACAATAGTAAAATATATATAATAAAATAATCCTGACATTATTTACAAGAGTAATCAAGAAACTCTCAAAGTAGTTAAACATTAAGAAGTTTGCACACAATGACACAAAATGTCACATATGAAGATCTGAAAGCAGAAAACCAGACCTGCTGTTTCTTTAACCTTCCTGTCGTCCTCCCGGGTCAAATTGACCCCGTCTGTTTTGACTGTTCCTTCTTTCCTCCCTTCCTTCCTTCTGTCTGTCCTTCCTCCCTCCCTCCTTCTCTCTCTCTTTCCTTCCTCTCTCTTTCCTCCTTTCCTTTCCTCCCTTCATTCATTCCCTCCTTCCTTCCTCCCTCCCTCCCTTCCTCCTTTCCTTCCTTCTTCTTCCCTCCCTTGCTTCCTCCTTTCCTTCCTTCCTTCCTTCCTCCCTCCCTTCTTTCCTTTCCTCCCTTCATTCCTTCCCTCCCTCCAACCTTCCTTCCTTCCTTCTTTCCTCCGTCCTTCCTTCCTCCCTTCCTTCTTTCCTTTCCTTTCCTCCCTTCATTCTTTCCCTCCCTCCTAACTTCCTTCCTTCCTTCCTTCTTTCCTCCGTCCTTCCTTCCCTCCTTCGTTCCTTCTTCCCCCCGCCTTTCCATCCTTCTTCCTCCTTTCCATCCTTCATTTCTCCCTTCCTTCCATCCTTCCTTCCCCCCTCCCATCCTTCCTTCCTCCTCCCTTCCTTACTTCCTTCTTCCTCCTTTCCATCCTTCCTTTCTCCCTCCCTTCCATCCTTTCCTTCCTCCATCCCATCCTTCCTTCCTCCTCCCTTCCTTACTTCCTTCTTCCTTCCTCCTTTCCTTCCTTCTTCCTCCTTTCCTTCCTTCCTTCCTCCCTTCCTTCTTTCCTTTCCTCCCTTCATTCCTTCCCTCCTCCCTTCCTTACTTCCTTCTTCCTTCCTCCTTTCCTTCCTTCTTCCTCCTTTCCTTCCTTCCTTCCTCCCTTCATTCTTTCCCTCCTTCCTACCTTCCTTCCTTCCTTCTTTCCTCCTAGTAGAGGAACTTAAATATCTAAAAACAACCAAAGCTAAAATTGACCAATATTTGGCATTTTTTCTGTGTTACATTCCCAACATTTCCCACATAAGAGTAATTTTAAGATTTAAATCCTCTTCCAAAAAACCCAGAGTGTAACTGAGACCTCCTGGTTGTTTCTCTCTGATAGTTTCACACCCTTGATTACACTGATTTATTCTCATCTATCTTCTCTCTTCACTGCTGTTGTTCTCATCCAGTATCGTTCAGATCTCTCTGCATGCACCAAACTCTTTATGTCTTCATGTGTTTTTTAATGAATGTGCTGTTTTCTGTCCCACCAGGTGAAACACCAGCCTACCACTACGGCACCCACTACTCATCGGCCATGATCGTAGCTTCTTATCTGGTTCGGATGGAGCCATTCACACAGATTTTCCTCAGACTTCAGGTTTGATTACTTTTATATTTCCCAACTGGCCACAAACTTTCTGATATGTCAGATAACCAAGACAACTCACATAAAAAAAGTTCTTCTGCTATAAAGTCCAGTTTAATACGTTTTCAACAAGGAAACAGTAGTTTTACATCTTGTGGAAAATATTAAGACCAGGTGCAGCAGAAAATAGGTCCAGATTTTATAGAAGAAAAGTTTTTAAAAAATGAAGTTATTGGGAGTTTCTTGTAAGTAATCTTGTGTTTCTTTTGCTTTTTCATATCATTAACAAGATAAATACCGACTCTAGTTGGTGTATTATACAGCTGGGTATTAACATATATCACAAATTAGTTGTTTCTAGTGATAAAGGGTATTTTTCTACTACACTTCTTTACATCATGTCCTTAATTGTTCTGTTTATCTATTGGATTTTACCATTTTGGTCATTTTCTATTCTTTATAATTGTCATTTTCTATAGTCTGACAGGTGACGCACACTATTGGTATTAAATCAGGTGCTCATTTATTAGTCAGCGATATTTCAAGTCCTCTCATTGGATGATTGAAGCAGCTCTTGTATGTCTATATTAAAGTGTGGAAATGCTGCTCGTGATATGCCTGAGACTGAAACATTTTCCTTTTTCTTCCATTTTTTGTAGCATTTAAAAAAAAAATAGACAACCTGCTCTCTTGTCTCGTCTCGTCCTTCATACTGTGCTTTTTTCTGTTTCCATTTCCAGGGAGGACATTTCGACCTGGCCGACAGGATGTTCCACAGCGTGCGTGAAGCCTGGAACTCCGCCTCCAAGCACAACATGGCAGATGTCAAAGAGCTCATCCCCGAGTTCTTCTACCTTCCCGAGTTCCTGCTCAACTCCAACAACTTCGACCTGGGTCAGTATTCAGAGGAAAGCGTTGAAACACTCCAAACTGACTGAGATGAATTAGAGTATGAATATTTATGCTGTGTCTGCTCTCTGTTGGTTTGATTTAACAGGAGCCAAGCAGAACGGCACGAAGCTGGGTGATGTGATCCTGCCTCCTTGGGCTAAAGGCGACCCTCGAGAGTTCATTAGAGTCCACAGAGAGGTACACAGTTAACACACATGTCGCAATTAAAGCGTGAAGTGACATCAAGAAAGGTTTAAATCCATGTTCTGTCTTCCCCGTCCTTGCTCCAGGCGCTGGAGTGCGACTACGTGTCAGCCCACCTCCACGAATGGATTGACTTGATTTTCGGCTACAAGCAGCAGGGTCCGCCGGCCGTGGAGGCGGTCAACGTCTTCCACCATCTGTTCTACGAGGGTCAGGTCGACATCTATAACATCAACGACCCCCTCAAGGAGACGGCGACCATCGGCTTCATCAACAACTTCGGACAGATTCCCAAACAGGTAAAACACTCGCTTATCTGCTAATACTACTACTACTACTACTCCTTTCTCTTGATACTGGTGGTAGTGAAGCTGCTACAAACAACATTATTAACAGCTGCTGCTAATGCTAATTAAGTAGCACAAATCTGCTATTTAAACCTTTATTACAGCAACTACTACTGTTAGCATCACATTTACAACATTTACTACAGCTACTGTTATTCCTAATTCCACTACTTCTACTATTTAAGCATTAATTATCACTGTTTTTAGCCTCATATTAACATGTAAACTGTGGCTAACATGCTAAGATTAGCATGCTCAACACTTTAAATAATATAAAACATGAGGGGGAAACTTTGCATCATAGCTGCTCCCCTCTTCCCAGTTACTAAGTATCACCAGCGACAAGGATTTTCAACCCTTTTTATGGATTTTATTTAGGTATTTTGACATCAGGGTGCAGCAAAATAACAAACAAAAGAACTAAAGCTAAAACCTTCCTGCACTTATCTACTCAAAAGAAATAACACAAAAAGACAAATCATTAACCTAACTTCCTAATATAACCAAAAACTGGAGAAAACCTGCCCTACAAAACCTGGGCTCTCAATATAAACATAACAATACATGACAGGTCGTCACAACTTCTATGTAAGACTCCATTTTCTATCCTTCCATCAGTCGCTTTTGTGCAATTGACATTAAAGCTTAACAGAGCCACTAGAGTTTATACAACATACAACACGGTGCTTGGTTATAGAACAGTCTTATCATCATTAAGCTATTAGTAGATGTTGAAGTGTTGCTCTTTACTCCCTGACTGTTGGTGTGTGTGTGTGTGTTTCAGCTGTTTAAGAAGCCCCACCCTCCCAAACGCGTTCGCAGTAAAGCTAACGGTGACGTCACGAGCATTCCTCCGAGCTCCAACAGCGACAAGATCTTCTTCCATCATCTGGACAATCTGAGACCTTCTCTTGCACCCGTTAAAGGTACATTTACACACACACACACACACACACACACACACACACACACACACACACACACACACACACACACACACACAATGACATACGGGTCAGTGACAAATAAGGGTTGGCAAGATCAACAATGCAAAAATATCTTCAGGCAGCATCAGATTTGTTAAAAAATGTTTTGGTTTTATCTCTTTGCACCATTTGACTGAATGACTGAAGAATGCTCCTGAAAATGTCAAATGGTGTAACCACAAAAGAATGATAAATATTACATATTTTATCACCTACAGTGTATTTAAGTGGACTTATACTAATAATTACTTCATTTAAAACAATGTAAATGTTCCTGATCTCCATGGTTACCAGATTAAATGTAATATTTAGAACAATTGTATTCCATTACCTTTATTTAATATAAAAGTTATAATGTAAGATCATGCCAAACTAGTTGATATGGTGTTTTATTGAGAATTTACTGTTTTTAAGCAAGTTGAATTATACATTATTATACCAATTATATTGGTACAAAGTTTTTATGGTTACACCACTTAGACATTTTTGCCATAATCCTCTAATATATTCTCTCAAAATGGATTAAAAGCAGAAATTTGATGCTGGGTCCACAAAAAAAGAATGTGTGCAAGTTATTCATACGTTTATTTTCTAATTTTAACCCCTTTAAATTTGACTAAACCACATGGACACAAAAAAAAAAACATCCTTCGTCTCTCAGCACCAATATCACTTTTCTCAACCGTTGTCTGTATGTTTTTAGTACAAGTTAACGTGTTTGTATTCACACACAGACTCTAAAGCCTCTTCAGTGCCGTTGATGGGTCCATAAAGCACCCTAGATTCATTTCACTCTGAAACATGTGTCCCAACGAGGCTTTAAACTCTATCTAACCCTGACAGAGTTAGCACCATCCTCTGCTCGTAAAACCTGTTACAGCACCAATTCTTACACGACGATGCATAAATCTCTCTTTCTTCTTCTCTTGTTTTATTTTACCCTCGTGCAGAGCTGAAGGAGCCGGTGGGACAGATCGTGTGCACGGACAAGGGCATCCTCGCTGTGGAGCAAAACAAAGTCCTGGTTCCTCCGACCTGGAGCAAGACCTTCGCCTGGGGCTACGCCGACCTCAGCTGCCGTCTGGCTAATTATGAATCTGATAAGGTCAGCAATAGTCCGGCCGCCACGTTTCTCACACTGTATTTTTTTTTTTTTTTTTAGAGAAATAATTTTGCTGAGTCGCTCATTGAGAATTAGTGAAGCAATGAATCAGCAGTTTTCTGTCCCCCCATGTTTGGATTTCTAAAAGAATTGCTGCTTTTTTTTTTTTAACGCCACTCCTTAACCCTCCTGTTGTCCTCGAGTTAAGGAAGGAAGGAAAGGAGGAGAGGAGGAAGAAGGGAGGAAGGAAGGACGAAGGAAAGGAGGGAGGGAGGAAGAAGGAAGGAAGGAAGGGAAGAAGGGAGGAAAGGAGGGAGGGAGGAAAGGAAAGAAGGAAGGAAGGACGGAGGAAATAAGGAAGGAAGGAGGAAGGGAGGGAGAAAGGAAAAGAGGAAGGAAGGAAAGAAGGACAGAGGAAAGAAGGAAGGGGGGAAGGTAGGGGGTAGGAAAGAGAGAGAAGGCGGGAGGGAGGAAGGAAGGACAAGGAAGGAAGAAAGGAAGATGGAGGAAGGAAAGAAGAAAGGGAGGAAAGAGAGAAAAAGAGAAGGAGGGAGGAAAGGAGGGAGGAAGGACGGACGGAAGGAAGGAAGGAAAGGAGGGAGGAAGGACAGACGGACGGAAGGAAGGAAGGAAAGGAGGGAGGAAAGAAAAGAAAGGAAAAGAAAGAACAGTTAAAACAGACGGGGTCAGTTTGACCCGGGAGGACGACACAAACACGGAGCACTGCGGGTCTCCAGCTTTTATTATTTCACCTTCAAGCTTCAAGGAGTCAAAGTTAGATTAATATTAAAGGCAATGTTTCCCCCTGCTGGTGCTTCTATAAAAATACACTTTTTTAATACTTGAAGCATCAGTTTGTGCAGCAGAAAATCAGCCTTGAGTCTTTATTGGTAGATAATTGCTGCTTAACCTTTAAATACTGTTCATAGTCTGACTCATTATTAGTCTGAACACCAATTCACATTCATATAGTCTCCATCAGTCATTAATGAATGTTTGATTTATCCTTCTTTTTGATTAATCTGATGGGAAAAAGACTTTTAAAATCACTATTTAATGTCCAGGCGAACATTATGTGTAATATGATGAATATAAAAACATGTTTTAATGCTGATTTTTGAATTTGAGGTCAATTTTGCACATTTGCATATATAAAAATGTGTATCAGCTGCACAAAAATTAAAAAAAAAACATGCATTTTATTTCCATTTTTGTATATTTGGTGTCACATTAGGAGAAGTCTGGCTAAAATAAATGTATATATGGTGTTTTTACAGCTCTCAAATGTAACAAACCACACAAAAAACAGATGTTAAACTTGTATATTTGCCAATAGTAAAGATTAGAGAATGAGCTCAAACACTCAGAATCAATCTTTAATCTCCGCCTCTTGTTTTCAGGCGTTGGTGGTGTATGAATGTCTGTCCGAATGGGGTCAGATCCTTTGTGCCATCTGTCCCAACCTGAAGCTGGTCATCACCGGTGGCACCAGCACGGCCATCTGTGTGTGGGAGACAGGAACCTCCAAAGAGAGAGCCAAGTCGCTCACCCTCAAACAGGTAAACACACACATCAACTGTTTCTAAAGATCCTGAAGCAGCTTTTACAAAGAGAGCTTCAAAATTAGTTTACTTAACCCTATCATTTTGCTAAAAGTCAAAAGTAAAAGGTTTGTGGGAACCTGATAATGTCTTCAAATGGTTAATAATAATAATAATATAATGTTATGTTGTATAGCACCTTTCATACATGAAAAGCAGCTTATAGTGCTTTACAATAAACAATAAATTAAATATACCAAGTCATTCACAATAAAAAGGACCTAAAAGGAGCATAAAGCAATGTAAAAAGACATTAATATAATATAAAATGGAAAATAAAAATATGAATAAAAGTTTCTTCATAATTCATAATAAAAAAATATATAAATAGCTAAGAAATAGAATAAATGGAAAATATAAAATCAAGTAAAATACAGCATTTTAAAAGAAGTTCAAAGAAGAAGAGGAAGTAGAGCATCAGTGAAGACGACAACAAAAAGACCTAAAAGGATCATAAAGCAACATTTAAAAAAAAGGAAAAAATAAATATTAATATAATATAAGATGGAAAATACAAATAGATTTCTTTACAATTCATAATAAATATAGAAGAATGAAAATAGTGAAAATGGTTCATAGTAAAAGCAGCTTAATCAAGTAAAATACAACATTTTAAAAGAAGCTCAGTAGTTCATCAGTTAAAGGTTAAAATGAAGAGATAAGTTGATGTTGGTTAAATTAATTTACTTTCAGGTTCTGGGTCAATATTTCATTAATTCAGCTGTAATGGTGCCATGTTTCGCTCCCAATTGCAACATCACAGTAAACTCTAAGGCTTTGTGTTTTTACAGAGCCAACTGAGAGGCTCAAGCTAGACATTTTGTGTTAGTCCTTTAGTCAAGTTTCTAATTTTTCTCCAAATATTGATAGAACGCCTTCAAGAGATGAAAATCCTCCAAAATCAGCAGTTAAAATGTTTAAAATAGTTGATTTAATCTAATCATTCTGTACCTGTTGTGTTGTGTTTTAGGCATTACTGGGCCACACAGACGCTGTAACGTGTCTCACGGCGTCGTCAGCGTACCACATCGTCGTCAGCGGCTCGCGGGATCGAACCTGCATCATCTGGGACCTCAACAAGCTTTCCTTCGTCACGCAGCTCCGAGGACACCGAGCGCCCGTCTCTGCTCTGTGTATCAATGAACTGACGGTGGGTTGGAGCATGAAGTTCCTCTTTTGTGATGTCTGGATGGAAATAACTTGAAAAAAGCGGGTCAGACACTGTGTGTAATGTGTGTGTGTGTGTGTGTGTGTGTGTGTGTGTGTACAGGGTGACATCGTGTCGTGTGCAGGCACCTACATCCACGTGTGGAGCATCAACGGCAGCCCGATCGCCAGCGCCAACACCTTCACGGGCCGCAGCCAGCAGATCCTGTGCTGCTGCGTGTCCGAGATGAACGAGTGGGACACGCAGAACGTCATCGTCACGGGACACTCGGACGGCGTCGTCAGGGTAACCGGCTCACATTATCATGAACTGCTTCCTTTATTAGGTCAAAAGTGTTTCATTTAATTGTTTGTTTATTTATCGGCTCAAAACATGCATTCACATACACACACATAGAATAGAATAACTGTTAAATACGGGAAAATATGATAATAAAGTTCAGTAAAAAGGAAAAGTTAAAGAACATATGCAGTTATTGCACATCAGTCCGTGATGATTCAATGCAAGATTATTGTGTTGGTAGTGGAGGAGGGAGGCGGTTTAACAACATACTAACAACAACAACTAACTGGCTCCTGTTTTCCCGACACAATTTATATATGATGAATAAAAAATGATACAGTGGAGTTTTAATCAATATAAAGGGATATATGCCTGATGAAGGTTTGAGGAACCGACACGTTGGGACTTATTAAAACTAGACAAGTAAGTGAGATAGTGTGAGGGAGCGCTTTTTTTCTTTTTTTAATTATTGGGATTTTTTTTCACTTTTGTCATTTTTTCCCCATTTTAAATTTTTTTTTTTTTTTAATTTATTTTATTTATTTTATTTATTTTCCTCCAATTTTTTTCTCATTTTGTTTCTTCAATTTTTTTTCTTCAATTTTATTCTTTTTTTTCAATCAAAATAAGCGGGGAAAAAATTTGAGAAAATGTATCACAATTCTTTATCTTAACAATCTTAAATTTCAACAATTAGACAAGAAAATAACTTAATTCCTGAGTACATATCTTGATAAGGTTATGTGTGATTTTAAAAATGTTGCTGATGCAGCACAGGTCCTTATTTGAATTGGTATCATTTGTTTCGGGAAAATAAGAACATCAGAAACAAGAAAAACGTTGCGTCACTCGTCATATATTATCTTAGTTTAAGATACAATTGCTTTATAATAATCAGTTGAGATAGAGAGCACAGAGGAAAGTGTGAAGGTATGTCTGTATTTGCTTTGGCAGAGTTACAGTTTTTTATGTTTTCATATTTGCATGTGACTAAAGTTGTAATAAACCTTTCTTGTAGTTCTGGAGAATGGAATTCCTCCAAGTCCCAGAAACCCCTGCTCCAGAGCCGGTGGAGCCAGATGTGCCTGACTGCTGCGTTGACGAGAAGATCGGTGAGTCAGAGAACAGAATAAACTGATGAGACTGTAAGACGACATCAGGAGGTTGCACGTGTACTAACTGCTTCATCTCACAGAAGGTGGCGAGACTCACAACGGCGGTGGCGGAGCCGGCGGTGAAGACGACAGCAGCGAATCAGACGGAGATGAACCCAGTTTAAACCAGGAACCCAAAGCACCACGTAACCCGTCTACTGGTGGAGGCAGCCAGCCGGGAAGCGCCGTGCACAGACCCAGAGGTAAACATCTGTCACCTCCGCTCATCAACAGTTACAGTTTTTTTTAAATATATTTTTGAATTGCTCATCTTGCCGACACTTATTTGTCACATTCCTGATATTTAATCTTAGGTCCTACAGCCAGAGCGGGAGCCTCGTGGTCGATGGACAGCGGCTCTGACGACTCTCACCGCTGGTCAGATACGCTCAGCATCGACGAGAAGGACGGCTTCGTGTTCGTCAACTACTCCGAGGGCCAAACCAAAGTCCCTCACCCTCATCCTCACCCTCATCCTCACCCTCATCCGGCTCACCCTCATCCAGGTCAGGCTGCAGTACCTCAGCCTCTCCAGCCCTCCATCATGGAGGCTCGGACGTATAACCAGCTCAGGGCAGGTGGGTGTCCGCAACTTAAAACTTAATATTCTACCAATGTTTTGAGCTTTTAACCCTCCTGTTGTCCTCGAGTCAAGGAAGGAAGGGAGGAGGAAGAAGGAAGGATAGGAGGGAGGGAGGGAGGGAGGGAGGGAGGGAGGGAGGGAGGGAGGAAGGAAGGAAGGAAGGAAGGAAGGAAGGAAGGAAGGAAGGAAGGAAGGAAGGAAGGAAGGAAGGAAAGGAAGGAGGGAGGAGAGGAAAGAAGGAAGGGAGGATAGGAGAGAAGGAAGGGAGGAAGAAGGAAGGAAGGAAAGGAGGGAGGAAGGAAGGAAAGGAGAAAGGAAGGAAGAAGGCAGTAAAGGAGGGAGGAAGGAAGGAAAGGAGAAAGGAAGGAAGAAGGCAGTAAAGGAGGGAGGAAGGAAGGACAGGAGGGAGGGAGGAATGAAGGGAGGAAAGAAAAGGAAAGAAGGAAGGGAGGAAGGAAAGGACGGAGGAAAAAAGGAAGGGGGGAGGGAGGGAGGAAGGAAGGAAGAAGGCAGTAAAGGAGGGAAGGAAGGACGGGAGGGAGGAAAGGAAAGAAGGAAGGAAGGAATGAAGGACGGAGGAAAGAAGGAAGGGGGAGGGAAGGAGGAAGAAGGAAGGAAAGGAGGGAGGGAGGAAAGAAGGAAGGGGGGAGGGAGGGAGGAAGGAAGGAAGGGAGGAAAGAAGGAAAGAAGGAAGGGGGTTAGGAAGGGAGGAAGGAAAGAAGGAACAGTCAAAAACATTAAAACTTAATATTCTACCAATGTTTTGAGCTTTAAAACAAGTAAAGAAAACCCAACCAAAGAGCAGGAAGGCTCCAGCAGGGGTTCCTCCATGTTTCCAACCGACATATTGAGGTGTGTTTGTCACCTTGTGGAAAAAATGCTGCTTATGAAGTGTTTTATTTGTGTGTGTGTGTTTTTTTTTTCAGGCTACAGATGGGAGCGCCAGCTGGTCTTCCGGAGCAAACTTACCATGCACACCGCGTTCGATCGCAAGGACAATGCTCACCCAGCCGAGATCACCTCCCTCGCCATCTCCAAGTAAGCTCAGAGTCTGGCAGCAAACTGATAAAGATGAAATTGTATTATATTTATTTGATGCATGTGGGGGGGGAAGCTGAAGGGAGACACTGTAGTTGATTTAAATCCTGTCTTTCATCACTCACACATCCACTATTCTCCTCTTTTATCCAGGGATCACAGTAAGATCCTGGTGGGTGACGGACGCGGCCGAGTGTTCAGCTGGTCGGTCAGCGATCAGCCGGGCCGTTCGGCGGCGGACCACTGGGTGAAAGACGAGGTGGTGGACAGCTGCTCAGGCTGCACGGTCCGCTTCTCACTCACAGAGCGACGCCACCACTGCAGGAACTGTGGACAGCTCTTCTGCCAGAAGTAAGAAATTAGTCTTTTTTTTATTTATTTTATCTACTTCTGATATAGATATGCTGTTTATTTTAGGTCATAGTCACACCGGAGTGGCAGATCATGACGATTATACTAATGTATTGTGATATTAGTGACTTTAATGGTCAAAAAATGTTATAATATGGCCCTGAAAGAGAAGAGTGGATGTGCAGAGTGAATATATTGTTGCACAAAGTGTACACTAGTTTTCTACAATGTATGTCTGCCTATTAAAATATTTGATTTATTTGACTTTTTGTACAACTTACATCTTAATTGCATCTTTATTAGCTATGATATACAACACAGTGTAGAATACTGAGCAATACTTACTAATTATTCCGTGCAATTTGTTATTTTAATGTATTTCCAAGTAGTTTACATATTTATTTTATACAATAATTATTCAAAACACAAACAGAAACTTCTCAATGACCACCTTGGCCATTTAATGGGATTTACAAGATGGGCTCCTAAATATTTTTTGCATTATTTCTCTCACTCAGTTATCTGTTAATATGTTAAGTTTCACCTCATTCTCTTCTTTTTACTTTGGTGTTCCCAAAGGCTCAGTGCTGGCTCCTCTGTTATTTTTTCTGTACTAGCCTCCTTTGAGTCACATATAATTCTTTTTTACTATCTTGCATAATATCCAAATGCAACGACCTATAAACCTTAATAATTCTGTAATCAGTACTTTTTTCATGTGCTTTACATATTTTATGTTATTCAGTTCATCCTAAAATGCTGAGTCAGCTAGTTGATTTGTAAATGTACACAAAACTCAAAAAAAAGATATTTGTTTGCTTATGCTTCACAAATGTATGGATATGCAAATTGTATCTCTTTAGTTTTATAAATGTAACACTTCAAAGTCTTTTACTGAGATAGAAAAAAAGCAATTTTAAGATTATTATGTGTATTATTATATGCATGTTTTTCTGTCTTTAGTTTTTCAAATTGAAAATCTAATTTAAAATGTATAGTTTTCTAGACTTTTTCTCAGACAAAATAAGTAACTTTAAGATGATTATTGCCTCTGGGAACTTATAACAGCCCTTAGTTATTGTGTGATATTTTTTATAGTGTATTTAATGTAAATAGTTCAGCCGTTGCTCCTTTAATAA
This sequence comes from Scomber scombrus, assembly GCF_963691925.1. Lineage (NCBI taxonomy): Eukaryota > Metazoa > Chordata > Actinopteri > Scombriformes > Scombridae > Scomber > Scomber scombrus. Next base: position 29,850,863 of record NC_084973.1, read on the forward strand.
CCCGAGTTTCCCTTCCACCGTTTCCACCTTTTCCCCTCGTGTTTTTTAGGTGCAGTCGCTTCCAATCAGAGATCAAAAGGCTGAAGATCTCGTCTCCGGTGAGAGTTTGTCAGAACTGTTACTACAACCTGCAGCACGAGCGAAGCGCCGAGGACGGCAGCCGAAACTGAGCTCACGCCTCCCGCCATCAATAAAGAAATAAACCCCGCCTCCTGAGGAATCCCGCCTCCGAGGAGCTTTTCATTCCTCCATCATCTGCCTTGTTGTATCCTCCTCTCTCTCTCCACCTCTCACATATCCCCCCCCTCCCTCCCTCCCCCAAAACAAAAACACCCCCCCCCCCTTCCTCCTTGTACGTCCAGTAACCCACATGTACTGTAACACACTGACAGACTGTAACCGGAGGGGGGGGGGAAACAAAAAAAAACGTCGTCTTTGATTCATCACCACAGCGAGGTAAAGCTCAGCGAAGGAGGAGAGGAAAATGAGATTGAAAGAAAAATAGAAGAAGAAAAAGAAACAAACTCAATCACCACTTTTACCACCTGCACTCATCACCTGAAGGAGGAGAAGAAAAAGAAGCAAAAAAAAAAAAAAAAACGCACCCTCGACGAAGCGACGGCATGTTCGAATCAATCACAAACCCCCCCCCCCCCTCTCTCGCCATGTTGCCATTTTTTTTTTTTTTTTTTTGCTTTTGAGAACAAGAACAGGGAAAAAAACTCCTCAAGACATATAAAAAAAAAAAAAAAACTTGTTTATATTGTAAATATTTGACCATGGCCTTTTTAAACTCTAAGAGGAACAAACACAGAACAAAAAAAAAAAAAAAAAACACATATATAAGGTCAATGATTGAAAAGAAGAAAAAAAAGAAAAAAAAAATAGAGAAAATTGCCTGTAACATAGCGTTGTGACTAACCACTTCCTGGCTTTAAAAAAAAACAAAAAGAGAGAGAAAGAGAGGAGAGAGAGCGAGAGAGAGAGAAAAAGAAACAAAATTTGATTGTGTGTAGTCTACGTCACGAGTCACGGCGAGTCCAGAGGAATAACACGAGGAGAGGGAGGGATATGAATGTCTATAATAATGTAACTGTGGGATGAATTTACTTCACTAGTGGATCTAGTTATGCAAAAATTTACTTATTTTTCTTTATTATTATTATTTCCTGGGTTGTTTTTTTTTGTTGTTGTTTACAAATATGTGATTTATTTGATGTTTTATGAGTGTGTCGCCCACAGTGTCAAGCCATCAAACGTCATAGAGATTTATTGTCATATTGCGTTTTCCCTTTTTTTTTTGCCAAATTATTTTATAAAAGTATGAATTTTTTTTTTTTTTTTCCTTTTGATATATGAATTCCCATTTGGAGATTTTGTTTTTCATGTTATTGCTGCTTTCTGAAGACTGGACACATTTATTATCATTAAGATTTTTTTTTTGTTATTTTTTTAAAAACCATATCGCTCCCTTTTTATTGTTTTATTCTTGAGATTGTGTTTTCCCTTTTTTTTGTCAGGTGAGAAAAAAAATAAGGTTCATTGTCTGTGAAGAAAAAAAATCATGAATTAGGCTTAAAAAAAATGGTTTATTCTCCAATTTTCCATCATGCCTTTTTCCATGTAGCCTTGTTTCGTTACTGTATCAACGCAGCTTTTTGAATGCACATGCAAAAAAAAAAAAAAAAGGGACTCCTCGTATATATATATATTTTTATTTTTTGGAGGTTGTTGTTTTTTTTTTTTTTTGAGTTGGTTTCTATCCAGATTTGTCGTTTTCTGACCCTGTGGCATTATTACAGCAGATCAGCACACGAGGCACTCCACACACTTTATCCTCAGTTCTACTTTTACGAGATGTTTGAACGACCAGAAGCAGCAGTTATGAATTTTTTTAAAGAAATGTAATGAATCATTTAACATGAAATTTATGCTTAAACAGATTTTAAAACAACCCCTTTTTTTTGGTTTTTCTTTAATGTTGCAGGTGTGGTACAAAATGCAAAAAAGGAACGACGAGAGATTTTAAGTAAAAATAGTGATGTTTAAAAATAATCGTAGCAATACAGCCGCAGTATTATTTTACATTTTATTACAGTTAT
>NC_084973.1:29853164-29874420 GCF_963691925.1 Scomber scombrus
AACGACGAGAGATTTTAAGTAAAAATAGTGATGTTTAAAAATAATCGTAGCAATACAGCCGCAGTATTATTTTACATTTTATTACAGTTATTTTACATTTTAGACACTGAGCCTGGTTTTCAGGCTCGAGGTGACAAAAGTGGCACAAAGCCGACCACATGATCGTCTTTAGTTTAAAGGAGCAGTGGTGTAGGATTTAGTGCCATCTAGTGGCGATTTAGCAGATTGCATCCAACTAAAAATGCCCTCGTGTGAAGGAGACTCTACGGTGGCAACGAAACTCTTTCTCTTTATATCTAGTGTTTGTCCGTTCTGGGCTACCGTAGAAACACGGCAGGCTACCTCTGTAAATATAATAGAGATATAAAAGCTCATTCTAACCTAATTAAAACACAATAATTGTTATTTTCAGATGATTATACACTAATTAAAACATACTTCCGTTTCTACCCAGTCCGTTCAGCTAGGTGCCAATAAAAATCTACACACTGCTCCTTTAATTCACGTGCAAAACACACACATCAGTCGCTCTTTTTATGGCTAATTTGTTCTTTTCTTTTATAGATGCAATGTCCTCAACAGGTTAATTCAGCTAACTTGGACTATGAGCTAATTAAATGCATCGATGCTTTCAGCAAACTCCAAATATATTCATCACTAGCTGAGTTTTATTGGTTTTTAAGTCATTTTAAATTTAAATCCAAAGTTTATTAAGTCATTACCTTCAAGATAAATGAATAAATTAGTTTTTATTTGTGCCCAAAATTCACTTTATAAGCGTGTCCCAAGTTTACTATTGTTGCTAAATTGTTTTATGTGTTAATATCCAGTTTAGTGCTTTTACAAAACGTCCAATGACTGCAAATACATTTACTGTTATGAATATATCAGCCAAGAGAAAAACTAAAAAAGGACAAAACTAAATATATTGTTGTTATTATTCTGTCAATTCAAGTGTTGCGTAATTAAAAGCAGCATAACATCATGGACGACACAATACAGAGATAATGATTTCACAATTATTGTTCTTTTTTTTTATTGCAACAATGATCGACGTTAAAGGAGTTATTAATATCATTAAGACAATGTTAAAAATGCAAAATCTGTTGAGTCAATATCCACTTTAGTGCTGAATAAAAGCGTCCAATGACTGCAAATACATTTACTGTTAGAATATATCAGCCGAGAGAAAAACACAAAAAAGGACAAAACATGACGAAATGTATTGAAATCATGATTTTCAACTAAAGTGTTGAGTAATTTAAAAAACACAAATAATGAAATGACACAATACAGAGATCATAATATCACAATAATTGCTTTTTTATGTGTTTTATGTTGCAAAAATGGTCGATAATGTAAAAGGAGTTAAATGTCAATAAGAAATGCATAATAAAAAATGCTAAATTTTAAAAACAATAGATTAAAAAACACATTTTGGCACAAGTTGAACCTCAAACAGAGCTGCCATGCTGAGGCTGGTAATATCAGAGAGGTTTGAGATGCTTATTTTAACATTATTTAATGTAAATTACATGATTGAAATCAATAATTTATCACCACAAAATACATTTTCACTGCTGGATGTGACTGCTCGGAAAGAAGTTGATGCTTTCTTTCATTTGTTCTCCCTTCCTCTCCTCCTCTCCTCCTCTCCTCCTCTCTCTCTTCATTCATGTATTTAAGTTGTTTTATTCGTGGTTTTATGGGCAACAGCTGTGCATTCAAATGCTGCTTTTATCTCTTTTCTTTTCTTTTCTTTCCCCCCCCACTAGTCTTCACAGAGTCTCAGACACATGTAAAGAAAAAAAACACTTTTCAGAGAGTAACTTTAATATTCACCTCCACAGCTCCCTGACGTTATTATAATAATAATAACAATAATAATAACAATAATAATAATGATGATAATATGCACTCTTGTTAATGTCGTCCTTTATATCATTCTGCATTTACGTACTGTAATTTTTAGCGTGCAATCATTGCCATCTTAGCTGAAGTCGGCTTCTATCAATCAAAGAGTTTCTTTTTGCACCTTTTCACGTGTACAAAGCGAAAAAAAAGTGTCACGAAAAATAATGTCAAAGAGGGAATCACACGTTTTTATTGAATGCAGTTTTTATGTTCTTCATTTTAACAGGAGAAATAAGAAAGAAAGAGAAAAAAAGAGGTGCATTTCACAGCGGATAAATGAACTGTACAAAGTATTTATGCAATTACAAAAAAAACAAGTTTTAGATTTTTTTAATGATTATTGCGATTTCAGCAAGTTTAGTTACTTGTTGCATGTCTATTAACACAGCTGACTTTCTGTGTCAGTGCATTGTACATGTTCTTGGCATTATATTATCATTTTTTTTTGTTGGTTTTCCTTTTTTTTTTTTTTTTTTTTTTTTTTTTTTTTTTGCCGTTTTTTGGGTTGTTGTTTTTTTTTTTGGAGGAACTGTCTGATGCGTTGTCCCCGAGCGACCGACAGGTTTGTGTACAGATCCAGAGATTGTGTCCGCAGCTCTGGGTGGACTTTTGTATTCTTTATGGAAAATTTTAAAAATTGATTAATTAAGGACTAATGAGAGAAGATGAAGATGATGAAGATGACGAAGGATAAAAAAAAAAAAAAGAGAAATCCTGGATTATTTGGTGGTCTTGTATTAGACTGCATTACTACAGTATCTGGTGTGCAATCTGTGATAGCTGAATGTTTCCTTGTATATTTGTGTTCACTACATCCTACAAAGAGAAAAAAAATCAGTAGAGTAACTCCCCCCCCCCGCCCCCCCTTACAGAAACAAAATGTTACAATAATGCAATAGATCTGGTACTTATTCTTTTTAATTTCATTTCAATAAATAATTGCTGTTTACCACCAAAAAAAACTACAGACTGGAGTCTTTTTAACCCTCCTGTTGTCCTCGAGTCAAGGAAGGAAGGTAGGAAGAAGGAAGGATGGATGGAAGGGAGGAAGAAGGAAGGACGGATGGAAGGCAGGAAGAAGGAAGGAAAGGAGGAAGGAAGGGAGGAGGAGGGAGGAAGGAGAGGAGGAAGGGAGGGAGGAAGAAGGAAGGAAGGGAGGAAGAAGGAAGGAAAGGAGGGAGGAAGAAAGAAGGAAAGGAGGGAGGAAGGTAGGAGGGAGAAAGGAAAAGAGGAAGGGAGGGAGGAAAGAAAGAAGGAGGGAAGAAGGAAGGACGGATGGAAGGGAGAAGAAGGAAGGAAAGTAGGGAGGAAAGTAGGGAGGAAGAAAGAAGGAAAGGAGGGAGGAAGGTTAGGAGGGAGAAAGGAAAGAGGAAGGAAGGAAGGACAAAGGAAGGGAGGGAGGTAGGGGGAGGGAAAGAAAGAAGGAGGAAGGAAAGGAAGGAAGGAGGGAATGAAAGAGGGAGGGAGGAAGGAAGGAAGAAAGGGGGATGGAGGGTGGAAAGAAAGATAAGGAGGGAGGGAGGAAGGACGAAGGAAAGAAGGACAGAGGAAAGAAGGAACAGTCAAAAACAGACCGGGTCAATTTGACCCGAGAGGACGACACAAAGGTTAATTTCTGATTTGAAGCTTGTGATCAGTTTTCCTCGTGATGTGATTTACAACATGTGCGTCCAAATGTCGATATTAGAGTTATAAAAGAATGAGAGAAGTTTAATTACTAAATAGAGGTTTTAAAAAGTACAGTAAATACACAAATTACTGATTTAAGTGATTTAATTTAATAAAACCAAATCAGATTGTCTTGTTTGGAGAAATCCAATAAGAGAAAAACAGGAAAGACAGAAAAACAATGTGATAAAAGATAAAATACTGGAGTTAAGAGATGTGGCTTTAAATGAATTAAACAAACAACAACATAATTAATAATTACTTACATATATACATACATACGCACACAATATTACACAATATTACAGATGATTATGCTTTACACACTGTTAATATCAGCAGTGATTCATATAAATAAATACATAAACATAACAAATACTGCTGACATTATATAATCTCAAAGGTTAATCACATAATAATAATACATATTATCATTTTTGACAGTATTTCTTTAATACTTCATTTATTTCATGCGTCTCCTTTTCCTTTAAATTCCACTTTACTTGTTAATTTTACATATTTTTACATTAAGAGGAAATCTCATGCACATTTCCACATCAGTATTTTTTATTCTAAGGCTCTGTATGAATATATTTTACAGGTCCAAAAAACCTAATTTATCTGATAACAACAGACTACGGAGCAGATGGTCGGGGTTTGTGGACATGCACGAATGACTCGACCTCAGTTAGACGTGGGAGCAGAAATAACTTTGTAAGTGGAGCGTGGAGATCAGACTGAAGACCTGACAGGACACATTTCTACATCATGTTTAATCAGGTTTAAGAACTCTGAAGTTTAATAGAGTTATCCAACATTATAACAGTATATATATTTATAGGGGAGGGTTCCCTAGAGGGCGCTGTTAAAAAGTAATATCCAACTCTTCAGTGTGTTTCTCTTCTTTCACACAATGAGTTTATAATAAAACAATAATTACCTTTAAAAAGTATGAAGAAAGAGCTGATAACAAAAAATCACCTTCTCTTCGGGGTTGGTTGTCACATGTGGACATTTAACCTTCCTGTCGTCCCTCCCGGGTCAAATTGACCCTCCGTCTGTTTTGACTGTTTCTTCTTTCCGTCCCTTCCTTCCTATTCCATTCGTCTGTCCTTCCTCCTCTCTCCTTCTCTCTTTCTTTCCTTCCTCCATCCCCCTTCCTTCTTCCTTCCTCCTTCCCTCCTTCTTTCCTCCCCCCCTACCTTCCTTCCTTCTTTTCCTTCCTTCCTTCCTTCCTTCCTTCCTCCCCCCTCCCTCCTTCCTTCCTTCTCCTTCCTTCCTTCCTTCCTTCCTTCCTTCTTTCCTCCTTCCTTCCCTCTTTCTTTCCCTCCTTATTTCCTCCGTCCTTCCTTCCTTTCCTTCCTCCCTTTCCTTCTTTCCTTTTCCTCCCTTCCTTCCTCCCTCCTTCCTTCCCTCCTCCTTCCATCCTTCTTTCCTCCGTCCTTTCTTCCTTCTTCCTCCCTTCCATCCTTCCTTCCTCCCTCATTTCATTTCCTTCCTCCCTTCCTTCTTTCCTTTCCTCCCTTCCTTCTTCCTCCTTCCTTCCCTCCTCCCTTCCATCCTTCTTTCCTCCGTCTTTTCCTTCCTTCTTCCTCCCTTCCATCCTTCCTTCCTCCCTCATTTCTCTTTCTTCCTCCCTTCCTTCCTTGACTCGAGGACAACAGGAGGGATATACTTAAATATAGATTCTTTCTTTCTTTTAAGAGAGCAAAATGAGCAGGAACTTTGTCAGGAAAGAGCGAGACTCCTCCAGATGTGAAGCTCAGAGCAGTCAGAGAAGTGAAAATGCTTAATGTTGGTCATATAAGGACCAAAAAATGCACTTATAGGAATGATTTTTCCTGTTTATGTTCTCTTGGTGCAAGTTAATTTTCCCCCATTAAAATAACTCAGGGACAACCAACCGTGTGTGACTACCAAACCCCACGATGGGGACGGTTGTCATATTTGATGATCCATATCTTTTAAAACAGAATCAGCTGAAGAGAGAGTAAGACTATTTCTATTCCTAGCTGACACTTTAGGCTTCAATTAAACATTAAAAGGGGATTTATTGAGTGTACGGTTTATGAGGAATTCAAAGGAAAGTAAAACGTGTGACTACCAACCCAGTGCCCTTTAGGACATAATCATCATATAGCGCACACACACACACACACAACACACACACACACACACACACACACACACACACACACACCACACACACATTCATTCATTCATCAGTCATTTGCCAGTCGATTCACACACTCACTCTTTTCTTTTTAGTTAGGTTCATAGAGAGAAAGAGAGAGAGAGAGACAGACAAATAGAGAGAGACACACACACAGAAAGAGAGAGAGAGAGAGAGAGAGAGATAGACAGAGAGGGAGAGATAGACAGGAGAGGGAGCGAGAGAGAGAGAGAGAGAGAGAAAGAGAGAGAGAGAGACAGACAAATAGAGAGAGACACACACACAGAAAGAGAGAGAGAGAGAGAGAGAGGAGAGATAGACAGAGAGGGAGAGATAGACAGAGAGGGAGCGAGAGAGAGAGAGAGAGAGAGAAAGAGAGAGAGAGAGATAGATAGAGAGAGGGAGAGAGAGAGAGAGAGAGAGAGAGAGAGAGAAAGAGAGAGAGAGACAGAGAGAGAGAGAGGGAGAGCGAGAGAGAAGAGAGAGAAAGAGAGAGACAGAGAGAGAGAGGGAGCGAGAGAGAGAGAGAGAAAGAGAGAGAGACAGAGAGAGAGAGGGAGAGAGAGAGAGAGAGAGAAAGAGAGAGACAGATAGAGAGAGAGAGAGAGAGAGAGGGAGCGAGAGAGAGAGAGAGAGAGAGAGAGAGAGAAAGAGAGAGAGAGAGAGAGAGAGAGAGAGAGAAAGAGAGACAGAGAGAGAGAGAGAGAGACAGGCTGTCTGTACTGCAGCAGCAGACTTGGGTTAATGTGTGAAGTTACACACAGAAGCACAGACTGAGACCGGAAGTGTAAAGGCTGGTCCTTCAAAATAAATCTCCACTTCAAATAATGAATAAACTGTAAAAAAGAAAATTGTAGTGTTTGAACGTAGAATAAAACAGTAAACAAGTATTTGTGGTCCTTGATACATCGTTGATTGGCAGATGGATAAATGCTTTAAATAAAGATGCTTGCATTTCTTTTAATAACTTAGATAAAATATAATATTTAGAGAAGGAGGGAGGGAGGGCGGAAAGGAAAGGAAGGAAGGAAGAAAGGGGGATGGAGGAAGGAAAGAAGGAAGGGAGGAAAGAGAGAGGAAGGAAAGAAAGAGAGAAGGAGGGAGGAAGGAAGGACAGACGAAGGAAGGAAGGAAAGAAAGAAGGATAAGTCAAAAACAGACGGGGTCAATTTGACCGGGGAGGACGACACAAAGGTTAAGTTATATAGGCAGCATTTAATGTATTGTAGAAGTTCTGTAATAGAAGTTTCTCTGAAGAAAAGCACAGACGACAGAGTGATGAATCTTTCTCTTTTACTCATGCTAGCATGGAGAAGGACACACAGTCGTTCTGCCAAGCCAAGCTTATATACTGTACCTCCGAGTGGAAATTTGAATAAGACAGGGTGACAGTAATAAAGTAATAAAGTACAACAAATGTGACATCGTAAAGTAATAAAGGACAGAAACCCCTTCAACGACCCCCTACTTGGTCAACAGATGGTCAGTTTTGCTTTTGATGTCTTATCTAATTTAACAAAAGGCCCGAGGCTTACATGTTTACAGTTGTTATGGTTACGGCCCACCGACACAATGAGTCCCTCATGACACAATGAGTCCCTCATGACACAATGAATCCCTCACAACCCTCCTGTTGTCCTCGAGTCAAGGAAGGAAGGGAGGAAGAAGGGAGGAAAGGAGGAAGGAAGGGAGGAAGGAAGGAGGAAGGAAGGAGGAAGGAAGGGAGGGAGGAAGAAGGAAGGAAAGGAGGGAGGGAGGAAGGAAGGAAGGAAGGAAGGAAGGAAGGATGGAAGGGAGGAAGGAAGGAAGGAAAAGAAGGAAGGAAAGAGGAAGGAAGGAAGAAGGAAGGAAAGGAGGAAGGAAGGAAAGAAGGACAGAGTAAAGAAGGAAGGGAGGAAGGTAGGGGGAGGAAAGAAAGAGAGAAGGAGGGAGGGAGGAAGGAAAGAAAGAAGGAAGGACAGAAGGATGGAAGAAAGGTGGATGGAGGAAGGAAAGAAGGAAGGGAGGAAAGAGAGAAGGAGGGAGGGAGGAAAGAAGGAACAGTCAAAACAAACGGGGTCAATTTGACTTTAAAGTTTAAAGTTTAAGTGCATTCAGTCATTTCATACAATTAAGTTTATTTAATGTAATTCTTTCATAAGATAAAAAGTATGTTTATGCGTCTATTCTTTATATATAAAATGATCAGGTGATATCAGGTTTTGACATCAACCCCAAACATCCAGTAGCGGTTGGTGTCTAATACTGAGTACTTCTGTCACGTATTTAAACTCACCACTTTCTGTGCAAAGTGTCTGTGTGTGTTCAGTAAACATCTGCCTTGTTTATTCATGTAAACGCAACCGCAAACTAAACAAACTCATAACATCACCTGTTCCAAGTGAAAGTCTCTCAATTTGACTCAAACACACGTAAACAAGAGTTCTCAGTCAAATATGTTTAAATACTAGTTAGAAAATAGACCAGATGAAGAAGATGTTCTCCTTTTTAACCCTTCTGTTGTCCTCGAGTCAAGGAAGGAAGGATGGAAGGGATGAGGAAGGGAGGAAAGGAGGGAGGAAGGAAGGAAGGAAAGGAAGGAAGGAAAGGAGTAAGGAGGGTGGGAGGAAGGAAGGAAGGGAGGAAAGGAGTAAGGAGGGAGGAAAGGAGGAAGGAAGGAAGGAAGGGAGGAAGGGAGGAAGGGAGGAAGGGAGGAAGAAGGAAGGAAGGGAGGAAGGAAGGAAAGGAAGAAGGAAGAAGGAAGGGAGGAAAGGAAAGAAGGAAGGTAGGAGGGAGGGAGGGAGTAAAGAAGGAGGAAGGGAGGAAGGAAGGAAGGCAAGAAAGAATGAATAAAGGAAGGAAGGAAAGAAAGGAGTAGGGAGGGAGGAAGGAAGGAAGGAAGGAATGAAAAAAGGAAGGAAGGAAGGAAAGGAGTAAGGAGGGAGGAAGGAAGGAAGGAAGGCGGGAAGGAATGAAGAAAGGAAGGAAGGAAGGAAAGGAGAAAGGAGAATGGAGGGGAGGGAGGAAGGAAGGAAGGAAGGCAGGAAGGAATGAAAAAAGGAAGGAAGGAAAGGAGTAAGGAGGGAGGGAGGAAGGAAGGAAGGAAGGAAGGAAGGAAGGAAGGAAGGAAGGAAGGAAGGAAGGAAGGAAAGAAGGAAAGAAGGAAGGAATGAATGAAGGAATGAAGGAAGGAAGGAAGGAAGGAAGGAAGGAAGGAGGGAGGAAGGAAGGAAGGAAGTGAGGAAAGAAGTATTGAAGGAGGAGGGAGCAAAGAAACAGGGAAGGAATGGAAGAACAAAGGAAGAATTAAAGAAAGAGGGAGGAAGGAAGGAAAGAAGGAGGGTTAAAGAATGGTATCATATTCATCTGCATCTATTCAGTCATTAGATACTGTAAATATCATGGAGTAAAAGTTATAATATCTCTCTCTGATAAGCAGCAAAGGTAATAACACTCAAGTCCAATACCACTGTGTCAAAGCTCTGCATGAACGGCCCCTGAGGACTAAACACATACAAAAGGAAAAAAAAACAACCCACAAATATTACAGCACAAACATTAACCCTCCTGTTGTCCTCGAGTCAAGGAAGGAAGGAAGGAAGAAGGAAGGAAAGGAGGAAGGAAGAAAGGACAGAAGGAAGGAAAGGAAGGAAGGATGGAGGAAAGAAAGAAGGAAGGAGGGAGGAAGGGAGAAAGGAAAAGAAGGAAGGGAAGGAGGGAAGGAAGGAAGGAAAGAAGGAGGGGAGGAAGGAAGGTAGGAGGGAGGGAGGAAAGAAGGAAGGAGGGAGGAAGGGAGAAAGGAAAAGAGGAAGGGAGGAAAGAAGGACAGAGGAAAGAAGGAAGGACAGAAGGAAGGAAGAAAGGGGGATGGAGGAAAAAAGAAGGAAGGGAGGAAAGAGAGAGGAAGGAAAGAAAGACAGAAAGACAGAGGAAAGAAGGAAGGGGGGAAAGAAGGAAGGAGGTAGGGAGGGAGAAAGGAAAAGAGGAAGGAAGGAAAGAAGGACAGAGGAAAGAAGGAAGGGAGGAAGGAAAAGAAGGAAGGAAAGAATGAAGGAGGGAGGAAGGAAGGAAGGACAGAAGGAAGGAAGAAAGGGGGATGGAGGGAGGAAAGAAGGAAGGGAGGAAAGAAGCAACAGTCAAAACAGACTGGGTCAATTTGACCCGGGAGGACGACACGAAGGTTAAGAGATTTTTTGTTGGTTTTATGTCTTTTGAAATGAAATTTGCACCATTTCATTTTTTTAAATTAAAAGTAAGACTGAATGCTCCTGAAAATGTCAAATGGTGTAACCACAAAAGATAAATATTAAATATGTTATCCACCTACAGTGTATTTAAGTGGACTTATACTAATAATTACTTAATTTAAAACAATGTAAATGTTTCCTGATCTCCATGGTTACCAGATTAAATGTAATATTTAGAACAATTGTATTCCATTACCTTTATTTAATATAAAAAGTTATAATGTAAGATCATGCCAAACTAGTTGATATGGTGTTTTATTGAGAATTTACTGTTTTTAAGCAAGTTGAATTATTTGGTACAAAGTTTTTATGGTTACACCACTTAGACATTTTTACCATAATCCTCTAATATATTCTCTCAAAATGGATTAAAAGCAGAAATTTGATGTTGGGTCCACAAAAAAAGAATGTGTGCAAGTTATTCATACGTTTATTTTCACATTTTAACCCCTTTAAATTTAAACTAAACCACATGGACACATACAAAACCATGATTGACCCGTATGTGCATTATAAAGGGATCTTCTAATGGTCAGTATGAGCAAGAAAAACAGGTTTTAATGTTAATTTGGGCTCCTGATTGTTGTTTTTAAGACAGATTTTGGGAAACTTGTGAACCTGTTCTTTATCTGAAGTAAAAGAATAAAGTGTTGAAAAGTCCACCGGAAGCGTTCAGTCCTTACTACCAGAGTTTGACAGCAGGAGGAGCAACGAGGAGCAGAGACTGCGGTCATATAAACAAACACACGCAGTGCTGGAGTCACCTATCTATCTGCAGCTCTGGAGCGCTGCAGCTTTTTATTTTAGCATCCAAAACCAGGCTTTAAAATAAAAAACAAACAAACTAAAAAAAAACAGGACTTTTATTATCTTAAATTAAACCCCTGCAGGATTTCACCCCCCCTCCCTCTCTCTCTCTCTCTCTCTCTCTCTCTCTCTCTCCCTCTCTCTCTCCCTCTCTCCTTCCCTCGGCTTATGTGACACATTACCCGAAACGAAGCGAAACATGACGGAGCTGAGGAAGCGAGGAGGAGGTGAAGGAGGAGGTGGAGGAGACCCTGACAGCACCGAGAATATCAGCGACAAGGTAAGCTGCAATGTGGCCGACACAGAGGCACTGTTTTCGGGCTACACACATTGGAGACCTCCGCCCTCTGGCTCTCTGGTTGTTAGGGGAGGGGGGGTAAGTAGCCGAGGCTAGCCGGTGCAAGGGTAGCTGAGAGGCGGGGAGGCGGAGGAGGAGGGCTCGGTAGGCTAGTTAGTTAGCTGCTGGCTTCGGTGTTAGGGTTAAATTGGTGACCGTGTTAAACGGTCACTTTCGCATATTTACAACAGAGATGAATGAGTCTACTGAACACAATTAAAGTTATATATATGTTTAGCATAACTTAGATATTAAACACAGATGAGTATGTGTTTTTAAAATAAAGGATTAAACTACAATTAGTGAAAGTCACCAGATAACACGGTCACCAGTTAAACCGAAACACCCGAAACAGGTGTTGCGGTTTAACTGGTGACCGTGTTAACTGGTGACTTTCTCACATTTACAACAGAGATGAATGAGTCTGCTAAACACAATTAAACTTGGTTAGCCTAATTTAGATATTTAACAGAGATTAACATGTATTTTAAAAAAGGATTAAAATACAATTTAGGACGACAGCTACGTGAAAGACACCAGATAACACGGTCACCAGATAAACCGTAACATCGGTAATCCTGCATTCGGCTTCGCCTCGCTCACTACTGCTGCAGCTACTTGTTTTCATTGCGACGTTTTCTGTGCACATCATGGCTGCAAAATGTCACATCTTACTGTCATCAATGAGCAAAGACTCATTAATTAATGTCCTGCTGGCTCAGTGAGAAAGTTGGGTTATTAGAGGTGATGCATGTCTAATAATAACATTAATAAAAAGGCTTGAAGGGGCCTATTAGGTTGTTTTTTAAGACTTAAAGGACAAGTTCACAGTTTTCAAGTCACTCAGGAGCTTAAATTAACACTAAAACCTGTTTTTCTTGCTGTAATCTTAATAAGACACCCTTGAAATGTGCTTTCAATGTAAAGTGCAAACACATGCATCTCAAAGTTTATCTGAAGCTAATAAGAAGCTTCCGTTTTGTTCAAATGAGGCAAATCATGTAGATATCTTACACCGTTACAGTCTTTATAGTGCTCTTTGCTACATGTCAACAAGAAAAACACAAATAAATAAAACTCAATGCTAAAACAAAGGCTGTAAATGTGGCAGCTATCTACTTGATAAGACTAACACGGACTTTTATGAGTACCAGGAATGATAACAAACCTGTTCCTGTGTTCATTTAAATGCATCTGACCTGTTAAAGGTCACAAAAGATTGTGAACTTGCCCTTTTAAAGGTATCCTTAATTGTGAAATATAGGCTCCATTGTGCAGAGAGCTTGCACAATTTTATGTCACATCCAGCTGATTTATAGTGCAGTTGTTGTTTACAGAGTTTGATTATGATGAAAGAGCTTCAGTAAGACGAGATGTAAGTTTATATTTTGAAATATTTGCATTTGGTTTTGAATAGAAGACCGAAATTAAGCAGAAAAGAAGATGCAAAATGAAATCGATGCCTACAGCAATGCAGATGTAGTATAATACAAACCCCTTTGACAGCCTCTTTAGTGGGAGCCAAATGAAGTTTATAGATCTGAGCTGCAACGTTTTTAGCAGATTCATCAGTTAAGTGATCCACAGAAAATGAATCAGCAACTATTTTGATGATTAATTAGCAAAAACGTCAAACATCCACTAGTTCAAGCGTCTTTTTAAATTGACGTTTTGCTGTATTTCAATCATCATTTGAATATTTTTTCCATTATTTTCTAACATTTAATCGACCAGCTGATTAAGTAAGAAACTAATCAATAATGTAGCCTCTTGTTATAGATAGAGCTGATGATGAAATTAGTTGTTATTGTACTTTTAAGGTTTCTTGTGCAATAACACACAACCTGGGAGAGTCAGAGTTTGGAGTTGACCCTCCTTCCTGAATCCACTGCTGCTATAAACAGACTCACTCGTAGAACTGAAATACATTGATGACCACCTGACATGTACGTCTATATCTATCTACTGGGTGCAATTTGGAGGGGAGGGATTCCCCCCTCTCCACCACCTCCCCTATAT
Source organism: Scomber scombrus (assembly GCF_963691925.1). NCBI lineage: Eukaryota > Metazoa > Chordata > Actinopteri > Scombriformes > Scombridae > Scomber > Scomber scombrus. The sequence continues at coordinate 29,866,309 of NC_084973.1, forward strand.
ATCCCTGCGTCTGCCTAGTTATTTTTATCCTCATTAGGAACCGGGGGGGGGGGGGAAACAAATTCATCCCCTCTCTCATGGTGATTTATTCTGCCTCACTCATAAACCTTTATAAGATATCTCAAATTGAAATAGACTGTTACACGTGAGCGAAGACAACATTAAAAAAATTAAAAAATCCGCAATCAGACTTTTTAAGTGTCGGCGCTCGACTGACAGTAGAGATGACGCGGTTATGACGAGGTAATGTGATGATGACGCAGATTTGGAGAGATGTGGGGCAAAAAGAAAACAGATGGGTGACACATAGCAGGAAAGCAGGAAAAGATGACTGTAGCTTGTTTTTGTTTTTATGATGACAGCATGGTGTCATTATTTTCTGTTTATTACTGAAGTTTGGCTGCGTGCTGCACACACACACACACACACACACACACACACAGAGCCGAACTAAACAGTGACTTGCAAGAATGACATGAAGTGTTTTGGCACGGCTGGCCGAGCGGCGCTATCCACAGTACTGAAAGGTGAAAGGTAATGCTGGCTTGTTAAAGAAGAATTTAACCTATTTTTTTGTTTTGTTGTATATGATCACGTACATTATTATTATCATTATTATTATTATCATTTTTATTATTATTATTATCATTATTATTATTATTTTGATTATTATTTTATTATTATTATTTTATTATTATTATCATTATTATTATTATTATTATCATTATTATTATTATCATTTTTATTATTATTATTATCATCATCATTATTATTATTATCATTATTATTATTATTATTATCATTATTATTATTATTATTATTATCATTATTATTATTATCATTTTTATTATTATTATTATTATCATCATCATTATTATTATTATCATTATTATTATTATTGTTATTATTATTATTATTATTATTATCATTATTATCATCATTATTATTATCATTATCATTATTATTAATGTTATTATTATTATTATTAACATTATTATTATTATTATTATTATTATCATATTATCATTATTATTATTATCATTATTATCATTATTATTATTATTATCATCATCATCATTATTATTATTATTATTATTATTATTATTATCATTATTATTATTACCTTTATAACCTTTATTTTACTTTAAAAGACCATTGAGGAGGAATCCTCATTTTCAATGGTGTCGAGAATCATAAACAGCAACACACAAAACAATATTAGGTAAAAGAAAATATTAGGAAAAATAACAATAATATAAAATGAAACAATGAATAAAAAGAGTTAAACAGTTCAGATAAGGTGAAGTTAAAAACATCACATCCCTCAGAGTGAAAATATGGCACTACTTAACCTTCCTGTTGAAAGTAGAGCTTTTGTCCTCCTGCAGGTCAAAACTGACCTGATTTAATTTAAGGTTTCAATTATCACCTGATTCTGTGTTAGACCTTTTTAGCCAAGTTCATTCTAACTTATTACTGCAGGTTTTACACGTATTTTTTTGGAAATGATAAGGTGGTGGTCAGCAGGTCTCATTTAGTCTCTATACATAATGTCAAAGCCACAAATCATTCATGAATAACCTCATCAGTCATTCATAAATTGGTGATTAATCCTTAATGAGGCTTTCAGAGAGCAGAGAGAGTGTCATCTTTAGTGTTTTATGCTTTTTTTTGTTAAATGGTGGTTTCTGAATTTTTGTAGAAATATGAAACAAAAATGTGTATCAGCTGCTCAAAAACAGTGTTACAAAGTTGAAATATTTGCTTTTTTTTGTATAATCTGAGTCACATGAGGATAAGTCGTCCAGTTTCTGATGAAAAAGGAAAGTTTTAAGGTGTGTTTTCTTCTCTCAAATGTAAAAAAATCAAGTCAAATTAGACCCTGAACTGTATGTTAAGGGCTAAATGAAATTATACTTCTTTTTCTTTAAGTTGCTGTTGTCCTACTCCTCCACTTTGTGCTACTCTTCTGTCTGTTAACCTTTTATAAACATTAAAAGCACGAGCAGATGACTCTCTCCTCCCAACCTGAAATGTTAATGCACTATGTTAACACTTAGAGATCAACATTTCCTGAGTGTGATGTTATTTTTATTCTCTGTGGCGGTGGTTTTATTAAGGTTAATTGCTCCTTTAGATTAACCTTTGTGTCGTCCTCCCGGGTCAAATTGACCCCGTCTGTTTTGACTGTTCCTTCTTTCCTCCCTTCCTTCCTTCCGTCTGTCCTTCTTCCCTCCTTCTCTTTATTTCCTTCCTCTCTCTTTCCTCCCTTCCTGCTTTCCTTCCTCCATCCCCCTTCTTTCCTTCCCATCCTTCTTTCCTTCCTTCCTTCCTTCCTTCCGTCTGTCCTTCCTCCCTCCCTCCCTTTCTCTTTCTTTCCTTCCTCTCTCTTTCCTCCCTTCCTGCTTTCCTTCCTCCATCCCCCTTCTTTCCTTCCCTCCTTCTTTCCTCCGTCCCTCCTTCTCTCTTTCCTTCCTCCCTTCCTTGTTTCCTCTGTCCTTCCTTCCTTCTTTCCTCCCTCCCTCCCTCCTACCTTCCTTCCTGCCCTCTTTCCTCCGTCCTTCCTTCTTTCCTTTCCTCCCTTCCTTCCTCCCTCCTTTCCTTCCTTCCTTCCTTCCCTCCCTTCCTCCCTCCTTCCTTCTTTCCTCCCTCCCTCCTACCTTCCTTCCTGCCTTCTTTCCTTTCGTCCTTCCTTCTTTCCTTTCCTCCCTTCCTTCCTCCCTCCTTTCCTTCCTTCCTTCCTTCCTTCCCTCCCTTCCTCCCTCCTTCCTTCTTTCCTCCCTCCCTCCTACCTTCCTTCCTGCCTTCTTTCCTTTCGTCCTTCCTTCTTTCCTTTCCTCCCTTCCTTCCTCCCTCCTTTCCTTCCTTCCTTCCTTCCCTCCCTTCCTCCCTCCTTCTTTCCTCCCTCCCTCCTACCTTCCTTCCTGCCTTCTTTCCTTTCGTCCTTCCTTCTTTCCTTTCCTCCCTTCCTTCCTCCCTCCTTTCCTTCCTTCCTTCCTTCCCTCCTTCCTTCCTTCTTCCTTCCTCCCTCCCTTCTTTCTTCTTCCTCCCTCCCTCCCTTCCTTCCCTCCTTTCCTTCCTTCTTCCTCCCTTCCTTCCTTCCCTCCTTTCCTTCCTTCTTCCTCCCTTCCATCTTTGACTCAAGGACAACAGGAGGGTTAAGTTGACTCAAGCAACCTTCTTTTTAAATATGTAGTTTAAAGTTTACTTCTGTTTTTGTCCAGGTTGATCGTGTTTGGAAGATTTTTTTTTTTACATTTTGAGAGCTGTAAAAAATACCCAATACTCTTCCTAATGTGACACAATATACAAAAATGTACTAACTACTTTTCTTGGACGATATATTGTGTCAGAATAATATAATATATCAAGGCTGATGATGCTGATAATTACATTATTGTCACCAATCAACATCAATACTTCTCTCCAAAAACAAAATACTACTCACTAAAAAGAAAAGTGCATTTTTTAAAAGAGATGTTAAACAGTCAGTTTGGAATTTGGTTCAAACAGTCATAAAAAAAAAATGGGTAAAAGGAGATAGACACTGCGTCACAGGGAGGAGTTCTTCATACTTGGAAAGTCAATGACAGTAAAATGAACAGAGTCCAAGTTGTTTCTTCATCTTTACGTCACTGCATGAATAATCAGATCAGTGAATTAATACTAAAAAGGGTTTAAACATGGCCGTTAAGTTGATTTCAGAGGCTGTAATTCATCCGTCCATGTGACTTTGTGTGTGTTACAAGCTGTTATTGTTTACATTTAACACATATAACAGATGAAGCAACTTTTTGTCACTATGATTCAGACCAGAAGGAACAAACTGTAGGTGTAACCATAGCAACAATGCTGTTCAAACTGACCCCTCCTTCTTTCTGAAAACATTTTAACCTTTGTATCGTCCTCCCGGGTCAAATTGACCCCGTCTGTTTTGACTGTTCCTTCGTTCCTCCCTTCCTTCCTTCCGTCTGTCCTTCCTCCCTCCCTCCTTCTCTCTTTCTTTCCTTCCTCTCTTTCCTCCCTTCCTTCTTTCCTTCCCTCCTTCTTTCCTTTCTTCCTTTCCTTCCTCCCTCCTTCTCTCTTTCTTTTCTCCCCCCTACCTTCCTCCCTTCCTTCCTTCTTTCCTTCATCCCTTCCTTCTTTCCTTTCCTCCCTTCCTTCATCCCTCCTTCCTTCCTCTCTCCTTTTCATTCCTTTTTCCTTCCTCCCTCCCTCCTTTCCTTCCTTCTTCCTCCTTCCCTCTTTTCCTTCCTTCTTCATCCCTCCCTTCCTCTCTCCTTTCCTCCCTTCCTTCCTCCCTCCTTCCTTCCTTCCTTCCTCCTTTCCTTCCTTCTTCTTCCCTTCCTTCCTTCCTCCTTCTTTTCCTTACTTCTTCCTCCCTTCCTTCCTTCCTTCCTCATTTCCTTCCTTCTTCATCCCTTCCATCCTTTCTTCCTCCCTCCCTCCTACCTTCCTCCCTCCCTCCCTTCCTCCCTCCTTCCTTCCTCTCTCCTTTCCTTCCTTCTTCCTCCCTTCCTTCCTTGACTCGGGGACAGTTTAAAAAGAAGTGTCACAGGAGTGAGAAATAAGGAATAACTTTTCTTCTCTGTGTTAATGTTGTCAGTTAGGACTCGGCCACCAGTGCAGAGATGACTCAGATGACTCAGGCCTATCTGTGTCTTGTTTTTGGAGGTTAAAGGATCACTTTGTTGTGTCACAGACCCTGAAGCAGCTGCACCCAAACACATCATACTCACAGGAGGAAAACTTTATATATATTTATAAAATGCTTTTGGCTGAAACATCCCACACACGCAGGCACACAAATGCATTTATATATATTCATACATCCCCCCCCCTGCTGCTGTGTGTGTTATCTACAAAGCCAATATTTACTTTCGTTAATTAGTCAGACACACACATACACACATATACCGAGCAGTGTGTGTGTGTGTGTGTGTGTGTGTGTGTGTGTGTGTGTGTGTGTGTGTGTGTGTGTGCGTGTGCGTGTGCGTGCATGTTGTCGGGACAGTTAGCGGCTGCCTCAGACTCCTGGTGACAGCTGACCTTGGTGGTGCTGTCTGCTGGCCGGCTGTCCGTCTCCGAAGCCTCCAGCAGCAGCAGCAGCAGCAGCGGTGGTGGTAGTGATGATGATGATGATGATGATGATGGTGGCAGTGGTGGTGGCAGCAGGCTGTTTAACGCTCTGCTGGTCACTGCTTCATTCTGCACAGACCTCGTTAGAAATGTCGTCGTCGGACAGCATAGAAAGTGTTTAACGTCGTGGTTCTGCATTCAGATTAGTGCTGCGACTAGTGTTCATGTATCATGATGATACCAGCACCAATCCAAGTACCCTTAAAGTGATACTGATACCGACTGAGTACTTCATTTGATACCTATTACACATTTAGTGTTCTTGCTTTTATCCGGTGTAACAGGCGTGTAGTAGAAGCCACACTGGGGCGGCTATGGCTCAGGAGGAAGATCACCACCACAGACGGGTTGTAGCTGCTGTGGCAGTGGACCAATCACATGTCGCATTAGATTGAAGAATGCTTGCTGTTGATTGGCTGTTAGCAAGTTTATAAAAAATAGTCATATTTTCTAGCACTGGGTGCAAAAAGGATCAATTGCAGGTATCGTTTGACGGGAGACGTTTCGATACTAATTAGTATCAATTTATTTTTGGTCGATACCTTAACAGACTCATGGTTACTTTCTCTATTCATCGTTTTTTTTCATTTTTAAAACATCAGAAAACGTTGAAGGATGCCCGTCATATTTTCTAAAAACCTGACGTAAAGTGTTAAAATGTCTTATTTTATCCAACCAACAGTCCAAAAGTCAAAAATAGACCAAGAAAATTGGTTTAATTGTTAATCTAATGTGTTAATTTTCCACACGAGAACCTAGAACCATCAAATAATTGCTGTTTTTGCTTGAAATATTACTTAAATTATGAATGGACTATCAAAATAGTTGTAGATTAATTTTGTGACTTTATTTGGTGTTTTCAAACCTCAAGCTTTGCTTCATCAGCAAAATGTATAAGACAGTATAGCTTTAAATGGTGCTGCTAGTGTGTGATTATAGGGTTAACAGCATTAGTTGGTCTGTTGGACTCTCACTTCAAAATATTTTGGCAGCAGGTGAAATATGCTGTGTAGTAATTATGAAAATGACATCATCACTCCTCATCCTGCCTGCAGAGCTCTGATTGGCTCCGTTGTTTTTTTTCATCTTGGTGAAACGGCCACGACAAACAAGACTGCCTTGATTTGAATGCCAGTTGTAAAATGAAGGCTAACATAGCGTGCTAGTAGTCTGTCACCTTGCTAAGTTGCTAGCGTGATACTATGCTAATTGCTAATTGTACAAGTGTTAACCAGCTAAACGCTACATGCACAACTACAATGTGTTAAATTGCATTTGTCCATCTGCTAAAAGGCTAATCACTGTTCACATTTTACCAGCCAGTCAGAAGATTACTATTATTACAATAAGATAAATAAATATATTGTCATATACATGGTAAAAACACGGAGGTTCAGACAATGCAATGAAACAATAGATGCATACAACAATAATATATTAAAATGTAAAAAAAGGTTAAAAAATTAGGTGTTTTTTTTGGCCTGTAAGTGAAGTAAATCTATCAGCCACTTACATATTTTACTAGCGTTTGGCTAATGATTGATGCTAATTTTTGCCCTGATTGTATCCATGTTAACTGTTTATAAGGTTAACATATGATAAACATTTTTATTTTAACATCCAATAGTAATAAATATGCTGTTGTGAACTGCTGGCATTAACATTATTAACCTACCTTATACAATAATAATGAGCTTTCCAGTGGTGTGCCTGCCTACAGATGTTTTTGTGTCTGCAGCAGAATGACCTTTTTCACTTTGTGCTGCAGCTGAGCAGAAAAAAAAGCCGAGCTGCTGAAAGTTGCCGCCAGCAGCAGCAGCAGCAGCAGAAGCAGCAGCAGCAGCAGAGCTACTTCAGGTCAATGTTTGTTGCTGATTAGCCTGATTCCCAGCAGCACGAGTGAGTGCATGTTGGCTACAGCTTACACACTGATCTGTGACCACAGCCTGGCTGCTCTCAACCGTTCAGGTGTGCAGATCTGCTGAGAGAATACCGCTATGTGTTTTCCTTCATAGCATTTTATCACTGCTAAAATAAGCTATCCTCTTTCTTCTTTGTGCATTGTTGGTTATTATATTTAGAAATAACCCAACTGTAATTTTTAGCCCACATAAAATTGCATTAATACAAATGTTCAATGGTATTTAAAAAAAAACAACTAAATAGGAATAAAATAATTAACTAGTAATCTAATTTTTAGCTCCAGTCTCTGTGTTTTGGTTTATTCCAGCATCACTGCTTACTAGAGCACGACTGATACTGGATTTTTGGGGCCGATTATTAGAAAGTAAAACATTTCCGATATCGATATATTGGCTGATTATCTTATTTATACAGAATATAGGCTATATATAAACACACCTTTTTTTTTTTTAAATAAGCACTTGTGGTAAAAATGTGTAATGGAGACATAATTATTTTACAGTTTAATAATAAACGCTGCACTGAAACAATAATAACTAAAAAAATAATAATAAAAAACACAAAAAAGAAAAAAAAATATTTACATATATATTAAACTTTAATTAAGGAAAATGATCAGATATACATAAAATGCTGCCTATGTAACTTTAACAATAAAAAAAACTGCTTTTGGTGAATTTTGGTCACCATGGTGATGGAATAATAAGTTGAACTCATGAGCAGTCATCATGGTTCCTCTCTCTCTCTCTCTCACTCACTCACTCACTCACTCACTCACTCACTCACTCACTCACTCACTCACTCACTCACTCAATCACTCACTCACTCACTCACACACACACACACACACACACACACACAGAGCAGACAGCAGAGTTGAGTGTCAGCAGTGGAGAACCAGGTAAAGGTGAAATAAAACCTATTTATTAAACCACCTGATCAACAAGCAGAAAATCTAGAAAAAAACAATATTTTCAACCACAGTCTCACACCCACTGCTGGTATGTTTTCCACGACTACACCGTGTTATTCAGGGTCACAGATTAACAC
>NC_084973.1:29874620-29887120 GCF_963691925.1 Scomber scombrus
GTCACAGATTAACACCCATAAAATGCCGAATGCAGGTAGATCTTCTATTAGGCGTGTAAATCTTCTGAAGGCAATCTGATCCACTGCTGGTTAAATGTTTGTACCGAAATAGCCACGGAATAAAATTTACTGGCATGATGGCTCAGAGGAAATGACTCATGTTGGTCCATAAACACTGTAGATACACACACCATATGTATTCAGTATTAAACCTTATACATTATAATGTGAATGAAATGTACTGAAACAACCGTATATGTCACACAAAAAGGACATTTATTATTTTGGCTGGTTAAAATAAAAAGCTTGGCACTAGCCTTCCTAATAGTGAAGTGTTAAAGGGAAAATTCAACACTGTGAAATTGATGATTTCTTAAAAGTAGGTCACCTATGTTGTAGAAATGTGCATATTTTTAATATTGGTGACCTATGACTTGAGAAAAAGGTTGTAGATTCCCCCAAAACTGCTCCTCCTTCTTCTAAATATACTGCTATTTAAAGTATTTAGTAGTATGGTATTTTAGTGCATGCTTTTCCCTGTTGCTAGGGTAACATGGTAGACAGGAAGATGTTTTAGGAAACTCAGATTTTACCTTTCAGGCTTCACTGCAGAGAATAAGGAAATGTAGTTTTTAGTCAATGCAGATCTCCAAAGTCAACCTGATGATGCATTTTGCAGGAAAATCAGATTGTAGTTAAACATTGTTCGGTTGCACATACTACACACATTGTTGTGATTTTAATGTTGGTTGAATATTAGCAGAGTTTCACTTTAAATAAGCTAAAACCAAAGCTGTTATATGTTAGTTTGACATGCATCTTTAACCTTTGTGTCGTCCTCCCGGGTCAAATTGACCCCGTCTGTTTTGCCTGTTCCTTCTTTCCTCCCTTCCTTCCTTCCTTCCTTCCGTCTGTCCTTCTTCCCTCCCTCCTTCTCTCTTTCTTTCCTTGCTCTCTCTTTCCTCCCTTCCTTCTGTCCTTCTTTCCTCCCTCCCTCCTTCTCCCTTTTTTTCCTCCCCCTAGCTTCCTTCCTTCCTTCCTTCCTCCCTTCCTCTTTTCCTTTCTCCCTCCCTCCCTCCCTCCTTCTCTCTTTCTTTCCTCCCTCCTTTCTTCCTTCCTTCCTCTCTCCTTTCCTTCCTTCCTCCCTCCCTCCTTTTCTTCCTTCTTCCTCCCTTTCTTCCTTCCTTCCTCCCTCTTTTCCTTCCCTCTATATCCCTTCCTTCCTTCCTCCTTTCCTTCCTTCTTCCTCCCTTCCTTGCTTCCTCCATCTTTTCCTTCCTTCTTCCTTTCTTCCATCATTCCTTCCTCCCTCCCTTCCTTCCTTGACTCGAGGACAACAGGAGGGTTAAACTAGTAGATTATTATTTATTTTATTGACATTATAGATTAGTTTCCAGTAAGATATTAATTGTTTGTTGTGTCTTTGCTGTTGTAAACTTGACTGTTGCTGCTGTAGAAACGATATTTATTTATATTTAATATATAATAAATCAAGTCTATTCCTTTAATGCTTCAGGACACAGAGCTTACGTCATCGGTGAGCATATTTATTTTATTTTTCTTCTTTCTGTCTGAGTGAACTGTGAAAAAACTTAATCATGTGTTGTTGTTTTTTATTAATATTATAATGATAATGGTCCAAAATGATGTGAAAATATGTAGTTTTTAGTCAAATAACCTCAAATCCCTGACTGCACATGACTCCATAAACATAAATAAACCTCTCTGGAGCAATTTAAAGGTATTTTTATCGGCTCCACATGCTGACAGGAAACTGTTTTATTATATATTATATTATATTTTTATTATATGTAGTGTAACAGAAATGTATGAATGAGTAAATATGTGACTTTATTTTGTAAAGTTTGAAGTTAATATGATCTCAAAAGTTTTAAAGCCTCATAATAATTCATTAATGATCACTTTTAAAGGTTTTTTTTTGTTTTTCGAAGAGAAAAGAGAATTTTTGCTTAATTAAATTATGAAATTACTTATTTTGCTCCTGCATTTGCAAGTTTCTTACTAAAATAAATATCAGTATCAGCTACTATAGGTAGAAAAATCAGCCAAATATTAATACTTAACTGCTTTGCACCCATTAGAAGTTACAATAAATATCCTGCCTGTGAAAACACACCTGTGAAAGATATATTCTGTTTATTCGGTGTCATTTTTCACAGAGGATTTTCTCCATCTGGCTTTAAAAAAAAGAAAACAGAAACAAGATACTCAGTTTAAAGCAGCTGTAAAGTTTTATCAAAGACAACAATGATGCTTGTGTTCATAGCTCAACAGCTACATTTCCCAGGAGCCTTTGATGGCCGCCTGTGGTTAAGACTCGAGGGGAGGAAATGTCGTTCTGTCTGTATTTTTGAAATGAAATGAGTTGCAGAGATTTTATCAGTGTGTGCAGTAGTAATCAATTAGAGTATAGACAGAAGAAACAGTGTCGTATTTCAGCTTTGAAGAAAAATAGAAAGTACTTTTGGGTAAAAATGCATTGAGGAATGAATTTAAAAAGAAGAAAAAAAGAGATTAAATTGTTTTGAATTGAATTATTATCAAATATCATTATCGACTGAAGCCTAAGTCTTCATATTGCTTTATTGGAAACTCAAATATATTCAGTTTACTATCACAGATGGCTTAGAAGATATCAAGATTAATCGATTTACAAGATATTTGCCAATTAATTGATGAATCAGCTGATCATTTCTAGCTCTAAATGGTTTAGTGGCCTTTTCAGCTTGAGTTGAACCAGTGAGATGAACGAGGACTCAGTGTGGATTCAGCTTTAGCAGCTCGTCACCTGTCTCGACTGATCCCCCTCCTCCTCCTCCTCCTCCTCTACCTCCTCCTCCTCGTCCCTCTGCCTCCCGCTGCTCTGCAGAGAAGGCATTAATAGCTGAGAGGAGGAGGAGGAGGAGGAGGAGGAGGACAAAGATGACAGGGGAGGTGAGCTGAGCTGCAAGGACAGTCATTCTGCTGCCTCTGCCTCTCTGGCTCACAGGCTGCAGGAAAAACATTGACGTACGTTAGACAGTGACACAGTTTGACTGCTCTCATGTCTCATTTTGTTACTCTGAGATGAAGCTTTTCTTCTTATATTTATATTTACAGGTACTCAAGGGGTCCAGGCTTTGTTTGACCCGATGTAGCATAACTTGGATCGCTATCACACAGATTTGCAGCGGGTTGTTTGAGGTGTTTGACTGTGCAGTGATTACTCAGCGGTTAGCATACTTCTCCTCCACAAACAAAAGATTAACAGCGTTTGACAGTTTAATTAAGAAGCTTGAGTACATTCAGGCAGATTAAGTCATAATGCCGTAGCTGTGCGTATACAACACAGTTACACCAAAAGAACTGAGGCTCGTTTCATGCTTGAGAAAAACGTTAGTGAAGTGTGAATTCTGCAGAGTTATCATCATGAAAAGTTAGTGCTCTGCAGTGAATAGTGGTTGTTGGCTTCAGTAGAGACCCTGAAGAACTCCTGAATAACCTCAGCAGGCCTGATGCATAACTCAGCGTACCGTGTTGTAACATTATGCACACACAATTAAACCACTAGGTGTATTTTTAGAAAGCTGCATGGTGCAACCAAACTGTTTTGCAAACTTGAAATGATGATGAAAAAGTTGATGACTCATACTGATCCCATACAGGTAGCTTATTGAAAAGCAGGTAAACATCTAGCTGGTAATGTTTCAACATGTCATCCCTGTTAATCTCAATCAACAGTAAATTCATCATTCATATCAATCATAACTAAAGCTAATTTAATGTATTATTATAAAAGAGATCCAGGAGCCTGGGCTGAACAATTAAAATAAATGTTTTGGAAATTCCAATATGGCCGACTGCAATTTTCAAACCGCACAAGGCGTAATATTTGGTAAAGGTGAAATGTGTCATAATATGATTTTTTTTTAAATACTGTCATGCTGCAGAGATGATCAGTCCTACAAATCAAATTCAACAGACTTATGAAAACATCTGTGTTTGGTGCAGTTTCCCACATAAATCACACCGTAGTCATTTAACTATGTTTTTCAATGAGAATGAGAATAATGATGTAAATTTTATAATTCCTTCTAATATTGTAAATCATATCGTAATTGCAATATCAGTCAAAACGATCGCAATTAGATATTTTTCTTAAGATCGTTCAGCCCTAAAATGAACCATGAAAATGAAGCAAGAAGCATAAAAACACTAGAGATGAAGGATTAAAACTAGTTTTTCTTATCTACGCTATAATTTTATATAGCTTCATTTTGTCGCCCAAGTGTTTTATGATCTGTTTATTTTTGTTTTTATTTGCTGTTCGTTAAATCCTTCTTCCTTTTTTATGTAAAGCACTTTGCAACTTTGTTAAGAAAAGTACTATATAAATAAAGTTTATGTTACCATAATTATTAACTTACTTTTTAAACTGATGACACTTTGAAGCAATTAATTAGTTAGTCGAATAATTGGCAACAATTTTAATAATTGAAAAACTAATTTAAAGAAAAACTTTTCTGGTTCCTGACATTCACCTGTGGACATTTTCTGCTTTTTCTCTGTTTTATATCTTTTATAAATGAGATATATTTGGGTTTTGGACTGTTTTAATGAGAAAAACAAGATATATGAAGACGTTATTTTGGGCTCTGGAGAATTAATGGACTGTTTTTTGTGACATTTTGTAGATTAAACAATTGAAAATAATTATTAGTTGCAGCTCTACTTTTTCCACAGTGGCAGATTCTGAAATACTTGAACTTTTATTACAGTGCAATAATAAAATAGACAAACTAGCTAATATGCTACAGCTAGTTCTGTTTTATGTCCACTGATGGTTGAAAATGAAACTTTGAGAGTATCGGTTCATCTTATTTCCTCTTCAGTGTGCATGTGCAGTCTGTGCAGTGTAAGTTTTTCCTTTTTCAGTCAAGACATTATGTAGTTATACATTTCCATATCGGACCATGTAGCTTTGCACAGTCTCCTCCTGCAGGCATCAACGTTTCCTCATTAAAACCTGAGTAGAAATCTACAGTTACACCTCTTCTCTGCCTCAACTCAAACACTAAGGCGACCCCCCCCCCCCCCCCCCCTCGGACTCAACTCCGACCCGCTTTACTTCTAAATGAAAAGCCCTCTGGTTTAACCCTGATGCCCCCCACTAACCGTATTTAGCAGTGTGTGAGTAGAAGCTACCATGAAAGGCAAAAAAACTGTTCCAGGAGCATCAGCGAGTCTCTCAAGTGCAAAAAGGGAACCTAATCTCCCACAAAGTGTGTGTGTGTGTGTGAAGAGGAAGAGGATTTTTTTTTTTTTACTTGGAGTTAAAAATAGCATATTTAAGGGGTGAAAAAGCACCTCTGTGTTACATGATAGACCATTACTGTTTGTTGTAAAAGCAGAAGTGTTGGAGTTAAACTCTAGGATGTCACTTCTCTTACTTATTAATGATGTGAGACTGTCTGAGGCCATGTGCTCACCAGTCCTGCTAAATCTGCAAAAAAAACCAACAACCACACCTCGTTCTCTTAAGTCAATCCAGACTGAGCCAGCACGTTTAGTTTTTTTCCAAAACAAAGACGCTGATGTTTAGTTTTTTAACAAATGCAGGATTTGTTCTTCTTGCTTAGAAAGACGCCAACTTCCTGTTTCCTCCAGATCTTTTTTTTGTGTGTATGTGTGTGAAATCAAACTAGTCTGTTCTGCTACATATCACAACCTCTTCACATAATACTGAAGTTATTTGAGACATTTACAGTTTAGTACAAAGAATCACTGTAAACTGAGCCGTATTTCTGCACATGCTCAGTAGCGTCCGCCTTACACAGAACTACTCTCTGGAGACTGAAGTCATGATCGCTGTTATGCATCTTTTGGAGCCGCTTCTTAATAAACTAATGTGTTTAAACTCTTAATAATGAAGGAACTTATCTGCTGTGTGGCTCACTGATATGTTTTTAATAGTTTTTGAGCAATAACAGAGATCTACGGCACAGAGGAATAAGATATATCAGACACACAGCACTTGTTAGTCAGCTCATTGTTGGTTTGGCAAGGTGGATTTATCTGTATTTGCACATTTCAACAACAAGGCGATTCAAAATGCTTTACATAAAAGATAAAATGCATCAGGACAGAATATAAAAGCAACACATGACGATATAAACAGACTTGATTAATAGTGTTACGTTGGAAATTAAATTAAGCTAAACTAGAGTAAAGAGATGATAAAAACAGGAGAATGATAAAGGTACAGTGCAGTGTGAGATATTAACCCTAAAATTTGGATTTAATAAAAGAAGCAGTTGTGAATAGAAAAGTCGTATGCGATGATTTAAAAGAACTGAGAGTTGGCTCCTAACATGAGATTGTTAACAATAAGAATAAATATAGAAAATCATCAGCTTTTATCTTTTTAAGTGCAAGATTGACTCTCAGCCTTGGACAACAGCTGTTAGTATTTATGGTTTCAGAGGCTCGTTATTATTAGTCTTTATTCATTTTTTTTGCAGTTCATTTGAATATTAGTGGAAAAAAATTATCTAATATGATTTGTAGTTTAGTTACTTGTTGGATTTGTGTGAATAATCAGCAGCATGTTTGCATTTTCTACCCGTTTTTCTCTTTATTTACTAGAATAAAAAGCATTTATAGCATTCACTTGTTGAGTTTGACCGATACTGCCGATATAGATATTGGGGAGTTAAATATTATGATATCGGTATATTGGAATGATAACTCAAATATCAAACACTTGTGACAGAGCCTTATAATGGAGACAGGATATTTAACACTTTTAATAAACGTTAATGTCCAAACATCAGTGCACTTAAAAGATTAAACTCCACTGGGTATTCGGACTGGGGTTAAACTGTGCAGATTAAAGATTCATCAACACAAATAAAGATGTTTGCCTCCCGGGCAGCAGCCCGCTAACCAGGTGTAGACTTTCAGCTCAGTCATGATCCGTCATGCTCAGACACTAATCCTGCAGCTCCGTGACGGTGGGAGTGGAACCAAACTTTCCCCTTTTATGGCTATTTTTGAGTCCGTAAAGGATTCTGATGGGTTGAAACTTTTTAATCTTTGGGTTTATTTCACTTCAGGTTTGGATCATGTGAACATTTGAGTATGTTAAAAGAAACAAAATACTGTTTAAAATAGTGAGATACATTTTTATACATATTATACAACCATATATTATTGCATTATACATATATAATTTAATTAAATGATGGAAAGGACAATAAGAAAATATATTTATAATCAATATTTGAACAGCTGCATTTAGAAAAAAATGAACTAGATGGGAAAAAAAGGGGGTGAAAATGCTAAAAATCAGTTTTTTGTGACATTTAATACAACGGCTTAGATAATCTGAACATATTTTAACCACATTATTGCTAATTATAAGAGTAAATGTTTCAAAATGAGCTAATTTCTACCTTCTATTACAGTCCTGATGTAGGATCATATTATGTTGGAATCAAGTCGCTGACCGTCTGAAGGTTTTTAATTCCTGGAGGCTGTCTGTGGTTTAAAAAAGGAAACTTGTTACACACACACACACACACACACACACACACACACACACACACACACACACACACACACACACACACACACACACACACACACACACACAAACACATGCATACACACACACCTCCATAAACACACACACACACACCCACATTCACTCGCAGACCTACTTGAATCGCAGCCAAGCTTAGAGGACACATGCACCAGTTATTCAGCCTCCTCCTCCTCCCCCCATCCGGCCATACGAGAGACTAAACTCTGGCCTAGTTAAACCACCTTGTGCCTCCTCCTCCTCCTCCCGGCTCAAACCGGACGCCATTTACATTACATTACATCACCTTAACATTAACATTTACTTATCGCTTTGCATCTCAGTAGCTCTCACAGTGCATCGCTTGTCTCTCTTTACAGGATGATGCTGCTTACATTTCTTTTTTAACCTTCTCTGTTATCGCTTGTGTACACACTGTTGTTATTATGCGTCATGTCAACACTCGCTATCTTAAGTCACTATTTGAATATCTATCATACATGTGTGTGTGTTTGTGTGTGTGTGTGTGTGTGTTCCCCCGGCAGGAGACTGACGGCGATGACAGGTTGGGCCTGCAGGTTGACGCAGAGGGAGACTGTGACGGCGACTCCAAAGCAGACACTCCAGATGCTCCTCTCTCCTCAGGAGACACAGACAACACTCCACAATGCCTGAACAAAGCTCTGGAGGGGCTGCCCCCGAGGTACACACTGCTCAAACACACGTTTAAATACACACAAGAAGTGGATGCCAACAATTTGAGTTTGTTTTCCTAAGTGCATACTAGAGTTGGCACCGCTTAGATATTTTATAGGCACTACTTTGAAGCTTTATCCTACCACTCTCCTGTGTGGTAGGATCAATGAACACTTAGGGTTTACTAATCTAAGATTATATGTTCACATGGGAGTCTATTTTAGCTCGGCGGGGCTTTCTACGACGTTGTGGCAAATCGGCAAAGACCAATGAGCCCTGGTGTGCTGCTGAGCTGTGAATTCTCATATCCAAAAAGTAAAAATCAGGGTTATAGTCACATGTTTCTGTGCTGGTCTGCATGTACTTCCTGCTTGATTTCACAACCACTTGCAACAGGAAGTGGGGCAAGGATAAAATCTTCTTCTTCTTAGATTACAAACAGGATTAAATGCAAACTTCAGCCACTGAGATCAAATTCCTGGTTTTGCAAAAAATGCAAATCAGGGCCTGAGGTGAGACGACCGACTGGTTTTACATGCTGTGAACCAGAAAACCCAAAAGCCTGAGGTCTTGTTGAGCCGCAGTGTTGCTGTAACAAGCATGTTTTCCCTCCATTTTTCATAGAAATGGCCCCAACAGAGTTATTGATCATTCTCTCTATGTGCATGTAGGTTAATTGGACCAGAAATAGATGTGAGATGCAGTAAAGGAAAAGCCGGCTGCTTATGGATTTGCTGATTCACAAAAAGGTCAAACATAGCGAGAGAGAGACGGAGAGTTTAGAAAGTAACTACTGCTGATTTTAACTCCCTGAATGCCACACAGGATTTAACGTTTGTTTTCCTTAACCAACACTCTCATTTAGAGTGAGAGTAACGTACAGTCATTACCCACATGACAAGAAGATAATAGTAAGGTTGGTGCTTCATCCTAGAAAATACCCAATTTAAAGATTAACCTTTCAGTGAGGTGTGCAAAAAGACCTAAAATCCACTTTCCTGCAGTCAGACACTGAACTGTCAACACATCATGTGAGTATTTTCTTATGTAACTGTAAAATATGTGCTGATAACCTGATGTATTTAGTATAGTTGGCACCCAGGTGAATATGAGTTGCCTGTTAGGACTTTATTTATTGATCTGTTATATTTAAGGCAAGGCAAATTTATATGTAAAGCACATTTCAACAGTAAGGCAATTCAAAGTGCTTTGCATAAAACATAAAAGGCATCAAAACAGCACATGGAAGCAACACGTGGCAAAATAAAAGCTCAAACTTAAGTGTTTTATTGTCCTTTTACACAGCAGCACACACAACAGTGTATAAATAAGAATACTATGTTGTTTTGGTGATGGCTTTAATTAAAAACCAAAGTTGTCATGGTGCTATTTGTGCAGGGCTTCTTGAAAAGTAGAGACAAAATCAGTTTTTCTGTCCTCATTAACACAATATTTAACACTTAAGTTGCAGTCTCGTACATATTCTTAGGGAGGATAATCTTCATATACGGGTCAGTGACAAATAAGGGTTGGCAAGATGAGCAATTCAAAAATATCTTTAAAAACAGTCTTAAAAGCAGCATCAGGTTTGGTCAAATTTAGTATTTTTGTTGGTTTTATATAATTTTAAATGACATTTGCACCATTTTTTTTTTACCAAAAGTAAGACTGAATGCTCCTGAAAATGTCAAATGGTGTAACCACAAAAGAATGATAAATATTACATATTTTATCCACCTACAGTGTATTTAAGTGGACTTATACTAATAATTACTTCATTTAAAACAATGTAAATGTTTCCTGATCTCCATGGTAACCCAGATTAAATGTAATATTTAGAACAATTGTATTCCATTACCTTTATTTAATATAAAAGTTATAATGTAAGATCATGCCAAACTATTTGATATGGTGTTTTATTGAAAATTTACTGTTTTTAAGCAAGTTGAATTATTTGGTACAAAGTTTTTATGGTTACACCACTTAAACATTTTTACCATAATCCTCTAATATATTCTCTCAAAATGGATTAAAAGCAGAAATTTGATGCTGGGTCCCTTAAAAACCCCTTTAAATTTGACTAAACCACATGGACCCAAAAAAGTTCACTGACCCTTGTGGAGTTATATTGGTATATTTAGTGCAAGAATGTAATGTTAAGTGCCAGAATCTTAAAATAAACATGAGGAAGTTATCTCTTGGTAAATGCATTGAAGTTTTAACTGAGCACAAACTGCAATTTAATGCGAACTGATACTGCAGAGTTGACTATATTAACGCCAGCATGTTCAGGACGGTTACATTCGGTGTTGTGTTGCAGTCCGAGCGTCCGGCGCTTTGAACGCAAATCGACGAGGTGGCCCCCCTTCTTTTTTGATATACAGATGAGGAGTGGAGGGTGTGACCAATGAGTGACGGCCAGGTCACAGGGCTTAAAGGCTCACGGGGAGGGAAGCACTAATCCCTGCAGGCTCAACCGCCATTAAAGTCAGTGTGGCGCTGCTGCTGCTGCTGCTGCTGGTGGTGGTGCTGCAGAGAGACATGTGAATGAACAGACTGCAGAGAGAAGAAGAAGAAGAGAGAGAGAGAGGGGAGGGAGGGAGGAGAGAGGGGAGGGAGGGAGGAGAGAGGGGAGGGAGGGAGGAGAGAGGGGAGGGAGGGAGGAGAGAGGGGAGGGAGGGAGGAGAGAAGGAGGAGAGAAAGGGAAAGGAAATTAGAAGAAGGATGAAGGGAGCTAGAGAGACACAGACAGATGGATGTAGTAGAGATAAGGAGGAGGGACGGATGGCGATAGATGAATGGAGCGAGCGAAGTGACACAGCAGAGAGGGATGGAGAGATGGACTTGAAGGGGAAAGAGAGGAGGAGGTAGTTTTAATAAGAAAGGCAGAGTGAGTGATGGTGATGGTGGGATGAAGTCAGAGCAAGAGAAAGAGAGCGAGCATAATGCTGAGTGGAAGCAGCAGCAGGTTTTTTTTTTTTTTCATGATGCAGCTGTTTTTTCTCCTCCATTCATACAGCGAGCACCAGGCTCTCTGCACTGCTTGGCTCCTGTGCAGCTTTTTTTTTTTTTTTTTTTTTTTGCTGTTTCCCCTCTTTTGTTTTGCTCGCAGGCAGCAGGCAGTGCAGCAGTTTGCTTCACAGCAACACGCACAACATGACGTGTTGTGAAAAACAGTCCAGAGAGAGAACGAGGCCTCATTCCACAGTTTTTAGACACATGAGCTGCGTAGCAAAAAAGAAGAAAGGGGGGGATGTCTGTCGCTCCACTACTGCTCTGACTGAAATATCTCAACAAGTATTGGATGGATTACCTTTAAATCTTGTACTGAAATCCATGTTTCCCAGAGGATCAATCCTACTGACTTTCATGATCCCCTCAGTTTACTTATAGTGCCACATTTCTCTTTTTAGTGAAATATCTCAACAGCTATTTCAAGGATTGGCATGATTTAGTACAGACATTCATGCTCCCCAGAGGATGAATCCTACTGACTTCGGTCATCCCCTTAGTGCCACTAGAAGGCCAAAGCTTTTATTTTAACAGTGAAACATCTCAACTAACAATTGAATAAATGATTGGCACCAAATCTTGTGCAGACATCACCTAGAGGATGAATCCTACTGACTTCAGCTCTCAGCTTACCTATAGAGACATTTCTTAGTGAAATATCTCAACAACTATTGGATGGATTACCTTTAAATCTTGTACTAACAATCATGTTCCCCAGAGGATGAATCCTACTGACTTTAGTGATCCTCTCAGCTTACCTATAGAGCCTATAAAGCCTTTAGAGCCACCATTAGGTTGACATTTCTTAGTGAAATATCTCAACAACTATTGGATGGATTACCTTTAAATCTTGTACTAACATTCATGTTCCCCCGAGGATGAATCCTACTGACTATATTGGCTTTTTTTTCTAGTGTCACCAGCAGGTTGAAGCTTTTACTTTTACAGTGAAACATCTCAACTAACAATTAAATGAATGATTGGCACCAAATCTTGCACTGACATCCATTTTCCCCAGATGATGAATCTTACTGACTTTCATGATCCCCTCAGTTTACCTCTAGTAAAACCATGAGGTTGACTTATTTTCTTCATAGTGAAATATTTCAACAACTATTGGATGGATTTTGGCATGATTTAGCACAAAGATTCATGTTCCCCAGAGGATGAATCCTACTGACTTTGGTGATCCTCTGGCTTTTTTATCCAG
>NC_084973.1:29892120-29937120 GCF_963691925.1 Scomber scombrus
TTTTAGGATATCATGTATTTGTTGGTATCAGCTTATGTGAAAATAAACGTATGAATAACTTGCACACATTCTTTTTTTGTGGACCCAGCATCAAATTTCTGCTTTTAATCCATTTTGAGAGAATATATTAGAGGATTATGGTAAAAATGTCTAAGTGGTGTAACCATAAAAACTTTGTACCAAATAATTCAACTTGCTTAAAAACAGTAAATTCTCAATAAAACACCATATCAACTAGTTTGGCATGATCTTACATTATAACTTTTTATATTAAATAAAGGTAATGGAATACAATTGTTCTAAATATTACATTTAATCTGGTAACCATGGAGATCAGGAAACATTTACATGTTTTAAATGAAGTTATTATTAGTATAAGTCCACTTAAATACACTGTAGGTGATGGAATATGTAATATTTATCATTCTTTTGTGGTTACACCATTTGACATTTTCAGGAGCATTCAGTCTTACTTTGGTAAAAAATGGTGCAAATGTCATTTCAAATGACATAAAACCAACAAAAATACAAAACCTGATGATGCTTTTAAGACTATTTTTAAAGATAATTATTAATTGCTCATCTTGCCGACCCTTATTTTTCATTGACCCATTTATTAGCTGATAAGTTACAATAAATAAATCTGTAGATACTTTCTGTTTCCCAACGATTTACAATCTTTATTATATTTACAAGAGCAATGCCAACGATGTTTCAAGCCCAAATTGGCTCTTTGTCAGGTAGTTAAATAGTTGTGTAAATAAAGTTGTGCCACACGGATACTACATGTGTTATTGTGTCTGTCTCGGAGATTTGTACTAATGCTGCGGTTGCAAAGAAGCCGCACCCACGGGAGGCACAAAGAGTGTTTATTCAGTGACGCATACCTGAGTCACTTTGATGCCCTGATAAAGAGCCAGTTTGGGCTCGAACCTTTGCTCTCCTTCTTAATGTAATAAAGGAACACGTTTTTTTTTTAAGGGAGAGCTTTATTGTCACGCGAGTCCTTGAGAATAAGAAAGAGTGTCATTACATAGTTTCACCACCAGTTTATTTTCAACTGTGATTTTCTGTATTAACCAAATTTAAAGTATCTCTGTCAAACTATCAGATTCTACTTTATAATAAATATTGACTATTACAGTGTGACTGAACTTTTGTGGAGTTTTATATCTGAATTTAATGTGATGATATAATTATATTTCCTGTTTCCAGATGAAGTTGATGTAGATTAAAAGGCTGTAAATAAATATAAAAGCATTAAGCAAGTCACTTTAAGTTCAAGTGCTAACCTTCAGCACAAAAAAACATGAATATTACCCAATTTTAAACTCTCAAATATCAATATTAGTGTTGGGCTCGAAAATGCAGTAGCTGGTGTATTTCTCTGTTTATAATACAATACACATAATTGCTTGATTTCCCAGACAGGGATTAAGTTTAGTCCAAAAATAAACTTTTTTCTCAATGGATATTTTCCCAGAATCTTGTTTTCAGTCTTTGGATTAGTCTTAATCTTTCTCTGAGATACTGGATCTATATGTTGTTGAACATATTGAAATTTGAAAGCAGCAGTCCTGTTAAATCAATTTGGACTTAAAGCTGCATTAGTACATAATAATAATAATATTGATGATAATGATGATAATAATAGTGCTTGGCATAAAAGGAGCAAAGATCAATGTTAAAAAAAGAATAAAAAAGTAATAAGGATATATTTGCTAAAAGTCAGTTTGCAGTGAAAGAAACTTGGAAAGTATAAAAATTAAAATATCAAAATTTGATAATAACATGATGTAAATGATGTGCTGGGAAATTATCAGCGTTGATAATTTGTAGAAAATGTGCTACTAGGGCTTCACAAAATATTTACACAATGAGATGTTTGATAAATAATCATCAGTAATGAGGATATAATGACTAAATGGGTAAATACAGATAATAAAACAGACTGTTAACCCTCCTGTTGTCCTCGATTCAAGGAAGGAAAGGAAGGAGGGAGGGAGGGAGAGAGGGAGGAAGGAAGAAGGAAGGAAAGGAGTAGGAAGAAAGGAAAGGAGGAAGGAAGGAAGGAAGGAAGGGAGGGAGGAAGGAAGGAAGGAAGGAAAGGAGGGAGGAAGGAAGTAAGAAGGAAGGAAAGGAGGGAGGAAGGAAGGAAGGAAGGAAAGGAGGAAGGAAGGGAGGAAAGGAAAGAAGGAAGGGATGAAGGAATGGAAGGAAGGAAGAACGGACGAAAGAAGGAAGGTAGGAGGGAGGGAGAAAGGAAAAGAGGAAGGAAGGAAAGAAGGATGGTAGGGGGAGAAAAGAAAGAGAGAAGGAAGGGAGGAAGGAAGGAAGGAAAGAAGGAAGGAGGGAGGGAGGAAAGAAAGAGAGAAGGAGGGAGGGAGGAAAGAAGGAAGGGAGGAAGGAAGGGAGGAAGGAAGGAAGGAAAGGAGGTAGGGAGGAAAGAAAGAGAAAAGGAGGGAGGGAGGACAGACAGAAGGAAGGGAGGAAAGAAGGAACAGTCAAAACAGACGGGGTCAATTTGACCCGGGAGGACGACACAAAGGTTAATCTCAAAAAATACATGTTTACTGTAATTCCGCCTTTAAAAGCCAGAAAAGACAGACACTTATTCCATATGACGATATTACAATATTAAAAATCTAAGACGATATCTCTAAAATATCACTATTATCGCTATAATATAGATTTATTTCCCAGCCTTATGTGCTACAACATGCAACAACAGCACATATCTGTTGTATTATAGCATTGTACTGATAGCATCATGCTAGCAGCCACAGCCTGATGTGTATTAGAGGTAAAGTTTCCCTCTGGGATAAATATCCTGATACTGATGTCTGAGTGCTTCGCTTTTAGAGTCTGAAGTGGGTCGAACACACTTCCTCCTGAGTGTTGCTGACTTTGTTGTCTCTCAGTCGCCTCGGCCAAGCAGCATCATCATCATCATCATCATCATCATCATCAGCTGCAGTTTAAAAGCCTCCACAAGGACGCTCTGAAACAGATAGCATCTTCTCAAAGTGCCGAGCGGTAACAGCTCCCTCGAGAGCGTCCTCGGGTTCACCTAGACGGACCTGACACAGGAGCTTCACGCTGATGAAGACTGTCAATACAAATCCTAAAAGTTAGAATTAAAGGCAAAGAAAGGCAGATTTAATATATATAGCGTGTTTCATACACAGGGGCGATTTACATAAATACAAAATATTAAACAGTATTAATTTAAAACATGAAAACCTACAATAAAAGAGAAAGAAAACCCAATTATAATATAATAGAAAGAGAGAAAGAAAACAAAAAGCTTGACTTAAATAGAGCATAAAATATGAGAGTGCAGCATAAAATAATGATTTGCTTTAAAAGTCATTAAAAGAACATACAGTGCAAATGAAAGGTTACAATTTAAAGTACTTTTAAAAGAGCTCAATCATAAACACATCAAAAGAGAAATGTTTTTTATCCTTTTTAATTGAAATATATTCACATTTTGGGCTGATTTCAACACACACACATGCACATACAGTATATTTATAATTGTTTAAATGTGATAGATGTTTTTTTAATCTATTCTCTTTCAATTTTGTGTAAAAAAAAACAAAAAACTGACAGCATGTTGTCTACTCTTTCACAGGTTTCTGCATGTTTGTGCTGAGTTTAGTGAAGAAACATTACCGCCTGCAGTTTTATATGGTGTGTATCAGCCAAGTAACTCCCTCCTCCTCCTCCTCCTCTTCCTCCTCTTCCTCCTTTTCCCCCTCTTCCTTTACTCCACCACTAACTTTCCCACTGCTTCTTTCTCTCTCTCTTCTTTTTTTACCCTCTGAGAAGATTTCGTAAACTCGCCTCATGCTCATGATGTTGTTTCCATTGTTCAAGTCTTTTCTTTTATCATTTAAAACATTATTATTTTTTAAAGTGTATAAATGCTGCAGCTTTATTTCATTCACATGCATCCATGTTTTCCTAATTTTATCAACCCAAATTTATCATTAATGGATTTTTATTGACTAATTGAATTGTTCTTTTTTTTATTAGATTAGATTAATTGGCATTTATGCAAATTGCGTCATATATTTTGGCACTTTATCTCATGTACTCACTCCTGTTTGGTTTACGCTGCTGTTTTATTGCTTTTCAGACATTATTTTAATCATTTCATGCATGCATCTTTGCAAAAATTATTGAATAAATAAGTGACGCTCATCCTTTACTGCTGCCTGCTCGTCTCACATTACAATATTTGGAGGTTTTTTTATGTTGTTTTTGGATGTTTTATCTCTCTGCAGTGTTGCTTATGTTAGTGTCATTCACCTCCGCTGTCCGTTTGTCCGTCCGTCCGTCCGTCTGTTTTTCGTTGTGTTTGTATGACTTCACTATTTTTCTGACACGAGCCAACTTGTGAGCCGGCACGGCTACATTCCAGTGCAGTGACACTGTGGTGTTTGTGTTTGTGTTTGCCATTCCAGTTTGCTTGGACCCATGTGACCCTGTTGATTGTGGTAACTCAGTCCCACCTTGTCATTCAGAACCTGTTTGAAGGAATGATCTGGTAAGCAGGACACAGACAGACCCCCAGGAGACTTTTTTCCTTTTTTCCTTGTTGTCGTCTTTTTTAACTGCGTCGTATGTGTCGTCGTTTGTCGGGCTGTTTGTGACACAAAGCAAAGATTAAATTTAAAAAATCCACATAGAATATACAGCTTAGTTTGTTGTTTTTAACCCTTACATACTGTTCAGATCTAATATGACCCTTTATTTAAACATTTGGGATCAGTAAAAACATCCCAAGCCTTAAATGTTATGATTTTTCCTAAAGTGATTCAAAATATACAAATCTTTATTTATTTTAGTGCAGCTGATGAACATTCTGGCACATAAAGGGAATTCATGATTGGATTTGACCCATATTTATTTAAAATCCAGAAATGTTGTTGTAATCTTAATATTCAGTAATATATACTACTACTACGACTACTACCATTATTACTACTACTACTACTAATACTACTACTACAGTACTAATACTACTACTACTATTACTACTACTATTATTACTACTACAGTACTAATACTACTACTACTATTACTACTACTACTATTACTGCTACAGTACTAATACTACTACGACTACTACCATTATTACTACTACTGATAATACTACTACTATTACTACTACTACAACTTCTACTGCTACTACTACTTTACTATTACTACTCCTATTACTTCTACTACTACTACTACTACTTCTACTTCTACTTCTACTGCTACTACTTTACATTACTACTCTTATTACTACTACCACTCGTACTAGTAATACTACTACTTCTACTACTATTACTATGATTACCACTACTAATACTACTACTAATACTACTACTAACATATTTAGATAACAGAGATCCATAAATAAATGGCATAAATAAAGTCATTATAAAAATTACTATCTATTTTAATAATGACATTTTGATAATACGCAGCTTTTTTTAGTTCACAGTAGAACAGATATATTTTTAACCTGGATGATGTTAGTTCATCCAATACCTCTCAACATTATTCAAATGTCCTTTTTCCAGGTTTATTGTCCCCATTTCCATCGTGATCTGCAATGACATCATGGCCTATCTGTTTGGATTCTTCTTCGGGAGGACTCCACTTATTAAGGTAAGTCAAAAAAATCTTCATTATGGTTTATTATATGGTTTATTCTGGTCTATTTTAAGAGATTAATATGAAATTTAGTGGCTTTACTGCTTTCTAAAAGGTAGAAAGAGCTAAAAATGAACAGATCAGCAGAGATTCTATCACCATGGCAACATTCTTATGTCTCGGAAAGATACCAAAATATATTTTATTAAAGTATTTTCATTTTATTCATGGTTGGACTGCACACTGGGAAGGCTCGGTGATGGTCATGTGTTCACCATGAACTGTTACCAATTGTAAATGGAGGAGTTGTGATGGGGTGAGGTAATTAACCCTCAGGACAAAATGACAGAATGAATAACCGGCTGGACGTTGGTTTCACAGTCGAAGACATTTCCCGACTCCTCCAAGAGGCTTCTTTATTTCTAATGACTGGTGGGAAGGCCCGAGGCTTTTAAATCTCACATCATGCTCATCCATCATCACCCAGTTTTTTAAAGTTTTTTTTTTAGTGGAAATATGGAGTTTGGTCCTGCTATCCTTGTTGCCTTGAAATCGATTTGTTATTATAATTTTTATGGACACAAACTGAAAGCTACGAGCGCTTTAGGCTCAGCCGAAGAGTGGAGAATATTCAGTTTGGTGATCTGAGTGTCGTATCTGCTTTTTTGTCCACATCATAGTTCACTTAAACCTGTATTTACTGATTTTTTTGGCTACTTGGGGACTGTGGAAATAAGTATGATCATAACCTTTTAATAATTATCTTTATTTATAGAGCATTTTTCAAAACTCAAATTAAAAATAAAACTATTAAAACCTTCAAATTTAAAAGTATAGTGCAAATGAGCAATCAGTAAGACTCATAAAATACATAAAAATCTATAAAAGTCAGTGGTCCAGGCAGTGAAATTGATACTTTTAAGATGATATGTTGAACTTTTTAGCAAGTAGTTGCTTATTTCCACATCTAGCAGGTGAGGAGCAACATTATCATTCATTAGGAGTTGCCGAAATTCACTTTATTAAACTATGACCATTAGCCTGCACTGATGGGGGTTTGCAGCCGAGGTGTTCGAGGGTAAAATTCCGCACCTTGGTTCTTTGCTAGAAAATAGTTGATTGCTCCTTTCTGATTCAGGAAGGAGTCGCTGCCCCAAATGAAAGAGGTTAACTATCTCAGAGTCTTTATTCTATATTTGTAAAGCATTTTAAAACAACCACAGTGGACCAAAGTGCTGTAGAGAAGAGTAAATAAAAGACTTAACAGCTCACATGAGGCATAAAAATACAGATAAAATACAAATAAAATAAATTAAAAGACATAAAACGTGAATACAAAATAACACCCACACAATAAAAAACAATCAAATCAAATTGAATAAAATAAATAAAGTCTTACAAGGTGTCACAGGCCAAGGAGAAGTGATGGGTTTTAAGATCCACAGGTGGGTTTTTTAACTTTCTAACCTGGACTTAGTCTGATGGACGTAACGAGCTGCTTGAACATCTGTAAGTAGATTAGAGCAGAAGTGATACTTGTTTGTGTTAAAATGAGCCAGTAGATGTGGGTAAGCATCTGATCAGGATGCGTTCCTGTGTTGTGTGTTCAGGACGACTAAGACGTGATCTCAGGTCAGACACAGAACACACTGCAGGGATTATACAGTATATCCAATCAGGCCTGGAGACGTCTCTGGATCCCTGCTGGTAGACATGGCAACGGAGAAGGACATGAGTCAGATAATTGATTTGAATTTTAAATGAAGGATGTTTGGGTTACCTTCATTTACTTGCTGACACATGATCACGATCTGAATTAATATCAGAAAACTTGAAGAAAGTAGAAACTTGTTTTGTCTCCATGTTTAAATTAAGCTCAGACTACATGAGTTTTAGGATGAGTTGTCCCCGTTTCCCCTCTCCCAATAATCAGAGGAGAAATCTGGTCTACTTTCCAAATAGCATTACAAGCTAACGTTAGTCCTGGAGCAGCTGACCAGTGTTGCCAAGCAACGGTAAACACTGTTGACAGATATTAAAACATTTAAAATCTCACCTCCAGTTCTCGCTGAAGAACAGAAAACTAAGGTTGACCATGGGGACTAACCCTCAATCATTTATTCATCCAGTATTTTAAACCTTCTGCATTTGTTTTCTTTTCCTTTAGTGATGCAAATTATTATTAGTTTCCCCATGAGATCACGTGAGGTGATGCATTGTTCCCCTTGTGCTGAGCTGTGGTTCAGGAGGTTGTCTATTTATTTATTTATTATGTATTTTTGGGCTTTTTTGCCTTTTATTAGAGAGAGAGAGAGAGAGAGAGAGAGAGAGAGAGAGAATCGGAATATCAGAGGTTCAATTCCCAGCTCCTCTAGTCTACATGTTGAAGTGTCCTTTGGCAAAGATACTGAACCCTGAATGGCTGCTGCAGCGCTGTGTGAATGTTCGCCAATCATTAGCTTCCCCTGATGAGTAGGTTGGCATCCAGCATTGCAACGCCTGTCATCTGTGTGTGAAAGCTTCTGAACTTGAAAGAGAGACTACTAGATCTATCTAATCTAGAGTTTTTAACTGGATTTCACTCAATGACCAAACACACTCAAAGCTATTCATGTGCGGTCCACTCACCATTTAATCTGGCAGGATAATCTTCTATCCTGTAGTGTGTGTGTGTGATGCACTGTTATTTCTAAATCTTAGTAGTAGTAGTAGAGTGTGCATGTTTGAGATTAGAGAGAGAAAACATGTATGAAGACTCTCCTTTATAAACATGATGCAACCTGATTTCAAAGTCCATAAGTGTTTTAAAGCTCCTGCAGTCTGAGCTCCACTTTTCCTTTGTGTCATTCTACATTTTACTGCTCTTCCTCTCACCTTGAATAAACCTGGCAGCCAGACAAACCTGCTAGTAAATAACTCTTCAGGTTGACACTCGGGCCTCCTGAACTCATTGCTCCGAATTACTAAACACTATGGGTTCAAAATGCAGCTTTACTGTCTTAACTTAGCTGTTCAGTAACTAAGAGCAGAAGGAGAACAGGTTTATTTTAAAGCACATGTAGTCTGTGGTGAAAGAGTGAATAAAAAAGAAAAACGTTGCATTATATTGATTTGAAAGACCCCCTCTGTCTCTCTCTCCGACCCTCCTGCAGCTTTCACCCAAGAAGACCTGGGAAGGCTTCATCGGAGGTTTCTTCGCCACTGTGGTCTTTGGCTTCATCGTGAGTATTCTCCATCATTTATGTTTTTACGACTCACCCACATGGTCCATATTTCCTTCTACACATAGTTTCCAAGTGTCCAAGTATGCAGGTAAGTTAGTCCACTGTCTTACTACATCTCCACTATAGCAATGCAAACTCTAAATCGTGGTTGGTTAACCGCCAACATGCTGGAGTAGAGAAGAATAAAGCTCACAACTCAGTCACATTATCTTTATTTCTCTTCTCAACAAAGGATTTTAAATAGTCCCATATTGGCCTAAATATAAGACAACCCTGATTATAACATAAGCCCCGCCTCCACCTTTCCAACATCTGTTCTTTATAAGGGTTTTTTGGAGATGTAACACACTTTCACACTCGTCCTGTTGGGAAAGTTTCCCAGAGAATATTGTTTATCCGAGGAAGAAGAGACTCCTCATCCGTGAAGCTTTTTCTCTCTCTCTCTCTCTCTCTCTCTCTCTCTCTCTCTCTCTCTCTCTCTCTCTCTCTCTCTCTCTCTCTCTCTCTCTCTCTCTCTCTCTTTCATATAAATGGAAAAACTTCCATTAAAGCAGAATGTTAAAATCCCACATTTGTGTGTCTTGTTTATCAGCCACCACACTCACACTTCCTCTTGTCAGGCTCATGGAAGTGATCATAATTATTTTCTCTGGCAGTTCCTTCTTCTTTTTTTTTCTCTTTGAGCTCCTCATCATCTGTGACAGCAGTAATCATTTTGGCTGCTTGAGAGACGATTCAGATGCTGGTTCTGTTCCTGCAGTCGGAAGACGATTTTAAGTCTTAATTTCCTCTGCAGAAGAAGACAGTAGACTTCTGGAGCTCCTGCAGGTTAAACTGAGCCAAAATAACTTTAAACAGACTTGAATATACTCGCTGACCTATTAACGTCAAGGCTGTAAACAATCCATAATGCAACACTCTCTGTAGGAGTCGGTGTTACAGCAGCCATTCATAAATGATTACTGATCTTATTAAAAGAAAAATGATCTAATCCTTGTATATAACATGATATTTTCTAAATGAATATAATACTACTCACCAATGGTTATCATTATGATTATTAACATATTGTCTATTATATATAAAAATACATATTTCAATATGATGCTTACAATAATAATAATTCATTTTATTTATATAGCACATTTCTTAACAATGTTGCTTTACAGGAGAATTAAAACCAAACTTTGCAGATAAAAGTAAGCAACGAGGAGCACAGAGATAAAGACAGAAGTACAGAAGATTAGTTAATGATAAATAAACTAATTAAATAATACAAATAATAATAATAAGTAAAACAGTAAAAGAATAAGAACAATTAAAAGTTGTAAAAATAAATAAGTAGAGCAATTCAAACATTTGCAAAAGCTTTCACAAAGAAAAAGGTTTTAAATGATGATGATGATTATTTTTGCTCAACATATAGTCAACATTACAATACTCATTATTATTATTATTATATCTATTATTAATATTACTGTTATTATAATATACCACGGACATCCTACCATTCATACACACACACACACACACACACACACACACACACACACACATACACTGCTGCTAGGTCACCATATCTCTGTGTTAATCCTTGTTCGCCATGTTATTTCACCAATAAAGTTTTAAAAAAACAAAAAAAAAAGAACAATATAAGATGACCTCACTTTTTAAAATATAAAACATCATCTAATATTCAAGCCAATACAGAAAAGCATGTTTTTGCAGCTTTTCCACAGCAGGGCCTCCATTTGTCCAACCTAGCTCTCACTGATGCTCATAAATCAAGCAGCTGGAGTAAAAGAAGCTGATCATCTCTTTGTGTCTCGTTGTGTGTTTGTCGTACCTGCAGCTGGCCTACCTGCTGGCTCGGTTCCAGTACTTCGTGTGTCCCGTGGGCTTCAACAGTGAGACCAACAGGTTTACCATTGAGTGTGAGCCATCTGATATATTTGTGATGCAGGAGT
This sequence comes from Scomber scombrus, assembly GCF_963691925.1. Classification (NCBI taxonomy): domain Eukaryota; kingdom Metazoa; phylum Chordata; class Actinopteri; order Scombriformes; family Scombridae; genus Scomber; species Scomber scombrus. Next base: position 29,902,964 of record NC_084973.1, read on the forward strand.
ACACTCTTCCTGTTGTGATACAGAACATACTGAGATGGGTAAGACTTTTAACTTCTCCAGACCATTATGTTTTAAATTAGATAATATATTTAATTATTGCCTATATATACACAACATTTCTTAATCCTAAGGACTCATAACACTGTGAAATGCTCCTTTATAGAAGACATTTTTCTTATATTTAACCCTCCTGTTGTCCTCGAGTCAAGGAAGGAAGGGAGGAAGAATTAAGGAGGGAAGGGAGGAAGAAGGAAGGAAGGGAGGAAGAATTAAGGAGGGAGGAAGGAAGGATGGAAGGGAGGAAGAAGGAGGGAGGGAGGGAGGAAGGAAGGAAGGGAGGAAAGAAGGAAGGAGGGAGGGAGAAAGTAAAAGAGAGATGGAGGGATGGAGGCAGGAAAGAAGGAAGGAGGGAGGGAGGGAGTAAGGGAGGGAGTAAAGAGGGAGGAAAGAGAAAGGAAGGAAAGAAAGAGAGAAGGAGGGAGGAAGGACAGACAGAAGGAAGGAAGGGAGGAAAGAAGGAACAGTCAAAACAGACAGGGTCAATTTGACCCGGGAGGACGACACAAAGGTTAAAGAAAGTACATTTCACTTCCAAATTGGATCTTAAAATCACCTGAAAGTGTGTCAATATGCTGTGTTATTGGATCTAATACGTTAAATTAGATTAAAATGATCATCTAATCGATTTTTTAATATATTTGTCTCATCTCTCCTTTTAGAAAACGGTGAACCTGTACCCCTATCAGATCCACAGCGTCTTCCTCTCGTCCTTCGGGTCTCTCATCGGGCCGTTTGGAGGCTTCTTTGCCAGCGGATTCAAGCGAGCCTTCAAAATTAAAGTAAGGAAATGTTTAATCAGCTCAAATTTCTTCTTCCTCATCATCTCAAACCTCAGCCATGTATATTCTTTATCATTATATTGTAATTTTCTGCCATTACTTCACTACTTTAACACTTAATACTACTACTAATAATAATGATAATAATGCATTTTATTCATAGAGTGCTTTTAAAGCTACTCAAAGACCCTTCATACAGAAAAAGGGAGAACATCTCTATAGTAGCAGGTGACATTGAAGTAGTCCAATGTGCTTTAATAGGCTGAGTGAATCTTCTCAAGCTTCGAGCTCACAAACAGACACAAAAATCAGTTGAGGAGAAGCATTCAAATATTTTCAGAAACTGGTCGGACCACTTTAACTGTGGCGAGGCTGAGATTTGACTTAAAGTGACAGTAGCCCAGCAGCAGTTTGCTTCATGCTGCAAAAACAACAGCACAAAATGACTCCTGCAGGCTGCTGCAGTGGCTCCACTTCAGTGTAAGTACAAGTCCTTGTTTTTTTTCAAATATCTGGGTCATTTCTCTGTTTTTGTAGTCAGTGCATCTGAATTTTTACATTGAGGCAGATTATATTAATATATACTGACTGCCATTTTATCACATCTACACTTAGTAACCTTATACATTAGCAGGGGACCTTTGCAAAGTCCATGTTAGAAAAAACACCTACAATAAGCAACACTATAGATGGTACTGTATTTAAATAATAGTCATTAACCCTCCTGTTGTCCTCGAGTCAAGGAAGAAGGGAGGAAGAAGGAAGGAAGGGAGGGAGGAAAGGAAGGAGGGAGGGAGGAAGGAAGGATGGAGGAAGGAAGGATGGAAGAAGGAAGGAAAGGAGGGAGGAAGGAAGGAAAGGAGGAAGGAAGGGGGAAAGGAGGGAGGAAGGAAGGAAAGGAGGGAGGAAGAAGGAAGGAAAGGAGGAAGGAAGGGTGGAAGAAGGAAGGAAAGGAGGGAGGAAGGAAGGTAGGGAGGGAGGAAGGAAAGAAGGACAGAGGAAAGAAGGAAGGGAGGAAGGTAGGGGAAGGAAAGAGGTAGGGAGGTAGGAAGGAAAGAAGGAAGGACAGAAGGATGGAAGAAAGGGGGATGGAAGAAGGAAGGGAGGAAAGAGAGAGGAAGGAGGGAGGGGAAAGAAGGAACAGTCAAAACAGACGGGGTCAATTTGATCCGGGAGGACGACACGAAGGTTAAAAAACACACACCAGAGATGCTTTTTTCCCCTTTTTAAGATGATTTTTTTTGGCATTTTTGTTTTTATTTGACAGTGAAAAAGCTTGGAGAGAGTGAGGGAAGTATGAAATATAAGAAAGGACACATTTTAATATTTTCATGTCCAGACAACCAGATAAACGGCACGTTAATGCAAAGCTTCATCAGATACCCGAGCACTGATATCTCTCCTCTCCTTCAGGACTTCGCCAGCACCATCCCCGGTCACGGCGGCATCATGGACCGATTCGACTGTCAGTACCTGATGGCAACCTTCACACACGTCTACATAGCCAGCTTCGTCAGGTACGGAGAGGAGTGTGGAGACTTAGAGCAGCAGTGTTTGTTTTACTGATATATATATGTATGATCGTGAAATATAAGATGATGAGGTAACTGTCATTTTTCTTCTCCATACTGTTTATAAGGCGATGCTTTTATAGCAGGACTGCACTGTAAGAAATGGAGGTGAAATCCTTAGCCCACATTTTGTGCAAAAATGCTAAAATGAGACTAGAGTATCTACTTATCTACAGTGGAGGGAAACGTCCTGGTAGTGAAATGTAGGTTTGTTGCTAGGAGAAAACAAACAATAAATTTGATGATATACACATTTAAATTTAGCAACATTAGACAACTGATTCCTCATACTGGCTTCAGCTGAATTCTTGAATGCATTAGTGTCCAGAACGAGTGAATTCTGTCTCAAATTTCTCTTTAAAGAGTTGAGGAACATTAAAGCCAATAAGAACCACCAAAAACACCTATAATGGTTTCCTAATATTAACAATATTGCTGCAGTATAATAACAGTAACAAGTTATAATGTAATTTCAAGTCTACAAATGTGTTTGAAGTTATTTTTCATGTAAGGAAAGAGCAGAAATGATCTCACACTCACTGATAAAGTCACTGATTATGAGTCTCTGTTGTCACTGGAAACAGGAGAAAACAAACCTTTGTTGCACCTCATAATAAAGCTAATAATGAGATGATTTTTATCTGCCAACATAAATCTAAAACACCTAATAATTAGTGTTGATTTCTGTTCTCCTCTGAAAGTTTGTTGCTTATCATTTAATAAATTTAATGCGTTTGTATATTTTCAAAAACCTCAGTAAGTAGGAAAAGGTAGAGAAGAGTTCCTGTTGCTGTGAGGTAAGGTTTTTTATAATCCAGTTTTCATCCATCCTGCTCACACTGTTATTTTCTTTTAGGGGACCGAACCCGAGCAAAGTGCTGCAGCAGCTGTTGATGCTGCAGCCGGAGCAGCAGCTCACCATCTTCCACACTCTGTACTCCCAACTGAGAGAGAGGGGCATGCTCCCCCCTGCTGCAGCCCAGGCTGAGTGAAGATCCTCCAGCTTCACAGAGGGGTGTGTGGGGGAGGGGGGTGACTGGAGAGAGTGTGTGTGATTGGTTTGGAGAGTTTGTGTAAGCATGTAAACGCAGACACATACACACACACACACACACACACATACATGAAACGACACACACGATCTGACGTATGGCTGTAAACGGTGTGTGTGTGTGATCCCAGGCCTCTCTCATATCCTGCCAGCTCTTCATCCAACTACCAAACCAGTTCAAAATCACAACTTTAAACCATGAGGTGACTCTCCAGACTACGTTGAATCGCCTCAAAGTAAAATAAAACCCCACACAAAACAACAACAGCGAAACATTTGCCGGCTTCTTGCGACTTCGTTTCGACTTGGAGCGGCAACATCAACAACTACACGTTTCACAAGCGAACAGGCAGCCCCCCCTCCTCCTCCCCTAACCCTCCCCTCCCATCCCCTCCCTCTCATCCTAAAGACTGAAGATGAAAAACGTCTTATCGAACAAACATTTGACTCTCAAGCACACTGCTTTCTCAGCGCAGGTGGACGGTGGATGTGCAGTGTCCCTGTGGACGGCAGATATATTGCACTGACTTTATTTAGATGAACAAATGGATTTAAGAAGCTTTTACCAGCAGAAACTGGGCCCAAAGTGTCGGGCAACGTGGACCTGAGCTACAGCAAAAAGACTATTGAAACATGTCTTTCTGGGGGGGGGGGGGGGGGGGGGAAGTAATGATGAAGCAGGGTTGTCGGACATTACTGTAGAAACTGTTTTATAGACAACGCTCTATTTAATGGTCTTAACCTCATAGCATAACAAACAAAACAAAACATGTAGCATGTACGCTAGTCCTGTGTCGGGCGACTGCTAAACCAAGCCATGTTTATTCTCCTCTTCCACAGTGTGAACTTCTAGCTTTTAGGTTTCTGTCTGAATCTCAATAACTCGCACAATAAAAGTCAGTTTAAAAAAAAAAAAGATTGACTTGTAGGCATGTTAACGCAGAAACTAGAGCATCAGCAGTGCACTCAAAACACTCAAGTTAATGTGTATTGTATATAAATATAGTGAAAATATTTAGCTGAACAAATACTTAATATATATATATATATAAGTACTTCTTCTGTGACCTGCTGGGGATAAATGAAAAAAAACACTTTTAAGCTATGGTGATGAAATGATATGCAAAAAATAAATAAGAAGAAAAATACAAAAAAAAATAGAGATGTAACTCATTTGTAGCCTTTAGCATGAACAAATTTAGATTTTTAACAGGCGGGGATGTAGATTTGATCTGAGGTTGAGGGTGTTTAAGAGGGTGTGCTGGGTGAATTTTGCTAGAGATTGTAAAAATAAATTAAAGGTATAGTTTTGACATTTTGGGAAATACGCCTGTTTGCTTTCTTTCTTTCTTTCTTTCTTTGAGTGAGATGGACGTCACTCTCATGTCTGTGCTTGTAGTACGGAGCTGGAGCTAGGAGGCGATTAGCTTAATTTAGCCTAAAGACTGGAAGCAGCTATCCTGAGTCTTACCAAATTTCTAATATCTGTCTACAAAAAGACATCCAACTCCTACTAATTAGCACGTTAATTAACAATCTTGTTATCAAAGCAATGGCAGTTTCAACGCTAAAGAGCAGTTTGTGTGAGATGTGCAGAGCAGCTAACTCAGATGCTACAGACAACATCAAAATCAAAATAATCACAATAATTAATTAATAAGAATTTTAAAAACCTTGTCTACTTGTCCTTTCTGACACTTTATGTGATGCTTGAGACTTTTTACTTCGTAGAACCAGACAAAGGAGCTTTTTCTCCATTCATCTCTACGGTAAAAATGTTCCCGCCAAAACTTCTGCATCCTCTCGATACCAGAAACCAGAATCGTTTTTCCTGAATACCACATAAGGGGTAAAAGTTCATGTTTTGTTAAACTTCAGCTGGAAAACCTGCTTGAAAATCAAAGCTCACCTGATTTCTTCTGTACTTTTTGTGATGCTTGAGATTTTCAGTGATATAATGACCTTTTTCTGCATTCATTTTTACGGTAAAATGTTTCCCGCCAAAACTTCTGCATCCTCTCAATACCAGAAACCAGAATCGATTTTGGTGATTAGCATGTAAGGGGTCAAAAGTTCATGTTTTTTTTTAACTTAAGCTGGAAAATCTGCTTGAAAATCAAAGCTGACCTGATTTATCCTGTACTTTATGTGATGCTTGAGATTTACAGCGATATACATTTGCTTTTTTTCCCATTCATCTCAATTGTAAAAAATTTCCCGCCAAAACGTCTGCATCCTGTCGGTTTTGGTGATTAGTATATATGGGGTTAAAAGTTCATGTTTTGTTGACCTTAAGCTGGAAAAATCAAAGCTCACCTGATTTCTCCTGTGGAAATAATGATCATGCTCTACTCAGTATTAAACTTGTGCTTTTGGGTGTTTAAAGCCCATAAAGGTCGGACTGTTTTACTATTGTTTAACAATAATTCGTAACATCACGTAACTCCCTGTGAAACCACAAATAGTTGTATTAAATTTCTGTTTTTATGTGAATCAAACAAATGAGATAAAACTTGTTGCCCCTAGAGTTATAGAGGCACAACATTTAACTAACTGCTTCTAGTTTCTATGCTAAGCTAATTACCTCTTAGCTTTAGCTCCATTTAACTCCATTCACAAACATGAGATTGATATTCATCTTCTCATCAAACTCTTAGAAAGAAAGCAAATAAAAGTATTTCCCCCAAAAAATGTTAAGCTATTTAAAAAAAAAAGACTGTGCTTCCTTCATCCAGTTTAACCAATGATTATTTTAGTTGCACTGTAGCTGTGGGAGTAGGGAGTGGGGGAAAATCCCACATCCTTGAACGCACCATTTGTCAAACTATTTTTAAAATTTAAAAAATGCTATTTTAGAGTCTTCTTACGCATTAAATCACTGTTTTATGATTATTTTTTTGAATGTAGTTTTGCAATATAATGATTATCACTGCACATTACTGCAATGATGATATAAGATTTGAGTATATATGGAAACTATATACTGTATTATGTGTGTATATACAGTATGAGCTGTATATGCAGATATCTTTAAGTATATATATATAAAATAATCAGATATTCTGGGCAGGTTTTATTTTGTTTTTTTAAAGCAATATTTTTATCTTGTGCAAGTTTCCTTTTTAGAAATATGGATGAGATTTCAGTGTATGACATAATTTAACTCACGCATCTCTGATTGGATCACGTGTTTATCGGTGTGATGAATCGGAGCATGCGTCGTCGTAAAGCGCGTTACAAGAGGAAGCCGATGAGATTCTCTTGATTGAATCCAGAGCATTTTTGTTTTTTTGTTGGGTTTTTTTTTTAGAAAGAAATGTTTACCAAAGCACTGTCTGATTTACACTGATTTCCTTCTATTATATTGGGGGAAAAAAGGCTCCGAGGAGGGAAGGCTCGGGTCCAAAATATCCTCTCTTTGTCCTGATAATCCAAAAAAAAAACAAGCAGAGGAGAGTTTGGACCCGTGTTTTTTTTTTTAAACTTGGAGTACTAACATTTGCATCTGTGGCCCGTGCAATGTGTGTCACTTGTATTCTGTTAACTTCCTTTCACTTTGTTAGACAGGATGTTTTAATTTATTTGTCCGGTTTTTTGTTATGTTCACATTTTCCTCATAGAAGTGCATTTTTAGTGTGTTTCTCCTCCCCCTGTTTTTAAAGTGAACAGGGGGGGGGGGTTGTTGGGTTGGATTTTTTTGGGACCAGCTGTATTGTACTGTATAACTAAATCCTCTCTTTTTTCTCTCTCTGGCAGAACACAAACACACACACACACACACAAAAACACACACATTGCTGCTTTTACAGGCTTTTTCCGTCACTGTCCAGCTAACATAGTGAAGGAGACGACAGACAACGTTTAGATAATCTGGACAGTCTTTTTCAAATTAAAGCAATCTGACCAAAAATGGGAAACAAGAATCAACACAAACAGCTGATTGTCAGATTATTTGGATTATTATCATCATTATTATTATTATTATTATTATTATTATTTAGACTTTTAAATATGAAGTCTGGAGTGTGCCACTTTGAATAAGACATTTCTAATTTGGTAAATATTGATCAGTCCCTTGTTTAAACTATTAAGAATTAAGATGTAATTTATATCATTTAAACACAATACACTTAATCCTATACTGCACTCTAGTTTTAATTCATTCACAGAGACTCTACTGGCTCATTTGAGAGAGAGTCGATCTGTAAAATGCTTCCACACGTTGCATTTCTTTGCAGCGTAATCAGTGCGATTCACTAGTTTCCTTCTTTATGTGTGAAAGTAAACAACTGGCTCGTCACGCTGCGGGCAACAAGGCATGAAAAACATCTGAGTATAAGGCGTGGCCTTTTTTTTTTTTGGCAGATCATTCATCAGTCATTTATAGGACTGTCAATTCAAAACTCTTGTTTAAAGTAATGAGAATTAAGATGTAATTTACTTCATTTAAACACAACATACTTAATCCTAAACTGCACTGTAGAGGTAATTTAGCTCCATTCATTCACAGAGACTTTAGTTTTATTCATTTTGAATACAAGAAAAAACAACTGCCTAGTCCTAATGTGGGCAACAAGGCATGAGAAACATCCGAGTATAAGGCGTGGTCCTTTTTTTTTTTTTTAACAGATCATTACAGATTAAATATAAACATTTTTTTTCCAATCTTTCAAACAGTAGTTATAAAAGTGACAACGCTAGTAAATTATGTGATCCATTACATGATCCTGGTCTAAATTATACTGGTAAAAAAAGTTTAAAAAATGATCATTTAATGTGTGGACTTGTAATTTAATTTTAAGTTTAAATGATAAATGAGTTTTTTTAATGTCTTTCTGTCGTAATCCATCAAATATTTCAATTTTCGTGTCTAGTTTTTATAGTTGATGAGCTCTGATTGGCCCATAAAAGGAGTTCCTGTCACTTCTCTGTTAGCTGGACATCAAACAGTCTGACTTAATTAATATTAAATTATAAAGTAGGCTATTATATAAAATCAAATAATGTTGAAAGACACTGAGCAAGTCTTTTCAGCAGCTCATTAATTATATCATTTTTTTTAAAGACAGAATATCACTGAACTTGAATTGGCACATTTAATGACAGTAATATATAACTTCTTACTGATAGATTTAATGAATACCATCAATCAAATATAAACTTTTTTATTACTTTATAATAATTCTGGTGGCATACTCCAAACTCAACAGTTTTACATGATTTTTTTTAGTTCAACTTAGAGGTTTAAGTTGTCCGTGTTATGAAGGTGAAACACTTTGCGGTACACGATAATAGGACAGATTAAATGTCAGGTAATGATGCACTACAGATGTTTGGTTGCTTGTCTTTTTAATTTATCTTTTTTTTTTTTGTGTATATGTTGTTTGATTTGCTTTGAGCGGAAAAAAATGTTTTCTAATAAATAAATAAAAAATCTATAGCTTTTTTTGGAGTGGATAAGATTAAAGTGCAGAAATTTATATTGAGGAAGTATGTTGTTAGGGGCAACACAGAGTAATGTATTAACCATACATTGATATCTATTATAGGGATATTGTGAAGCTGTTTACTGTATGGAGGTGAATAAAGTTCTTTTTTTTCTTTAAAAATGGTTATTTGGTTAATTTATTATGTTTTTACGTCCCTTTTTTCTATCGTGACAACATGAATAACTTGCTTTCGCATCAAAGGAGCAACTTCAGATTTATTCACAAAACCAAGCTCGACACTTTGTGACAAAAAACAACCGTGATTTTTTTAGCACAGTGAGAAAGAGCAGATTATGTCGCCATTACAGTCAGATATTTAGGCATTGAGAACAGAGACCGATCAGAAGGGAACATTTAGATAAGCGGAGCAGTCATTGAACACATCGTCATGGTTGCAGGACGGATGACGAGAGAGAAAGGAATAATGTTAAAAACAGCTGATTTCTGAGTGGTGGTTTGTGAAAAAAATATGACAAGTTTTACAGTTTATATTAAGCTAAACATTTGCTTTATAATGTTATATTTAGGTGTGTGTTATACTTAGAAGAACTTGTTCCACGTAAACATTTTCCTCACATAACACCACAGAAATCGCTGATTACAGATCAAGATGTGAATTCCTTTGCAGCAGGAAGTCGTCCTAAATAAACCCAAAAAAATCCAACTAATTAAACATTAAAATACCAAAAAACATATAAAATGACAAATCAGCCAAATCACAAACACAAAGAAAAATGAGTAATAATCCTTCATTTAACTCACTGACACATTATTCTGTTGTCCATTAAAGTGCATCTCAGATTTGACTCCCTTTTTTAAAATCAGTATTAAAACACACATTATAAGCAGTGATAGACGAGGCTTTCAGTAGCTGAGGAGTATTTAACAGAAACAACAGTGACCCCTTCTGGGAAAAAATACAACACTTCTTTCTTTTCAAAACAAATCTCTACTTTAAAAAAACAGAATAACACAAAAAACAATCAGAATTTTCAAGACAAACTTCAATCAATCAAGTAAGTAAAAACTGAAACTAAAAATAACTAAATGATGCATTCAAGTACACTGGCTTCCTGTTGAAAGATGATAGTATAGATTACAGGATTATAACATTGAGATTAGCTTCCAGCAGGGATTACACACAAACAGTAGTGCAATTTGAAGTATTATGGACGAACCCGTACGTCTAAAGTGCCAACCGCTACCAGACTGAAACCCAAACTGGTTATTTACAAGCAATTCATCATTTATATTCAGGAGTGGAGGAAGGAGGGAGGAGGGAGGAGGGGGGGGGGGGCGGAGGGACAAACATGTGAAAACTACCTTAACCCTCCTGTTGTCCTCAGGTCAATTTTGTTAACGGAAAAATGAGGTTTAATTTAATTTAAATGAGGCCTATTGACCATTATTACCATAAAATATGCATAAAATCTGTGGTAATAAATTGAAATGAAGTTGGTTAAAAAGGTCCAACACAGAATTGGGTGATAATTTATATCTTAAATTTAAATTTAAATAAACAGTCAAACCAAACCACGTCAATTTTGACCCAGGGGAAAAAAAGTTGCACGATTGACGAGAAAACAACAGGAGGGTTAAAAGTAATCATCTCTCTCTCGTTGAACTTGTGTAAATGAATGAGTCTGAACGTGCTCATGAAATCCACCTTGAGCTAAATTAAAAACATGTCATCTGGACGGACTTCTTTTTTTTTCTTCCTCTTCGACCTGTTTCACATCTGTACTTGGCACAGAAATGAAACTGCAATTATGAAAACCTGTTTTTCTTTTTCCCACCCTCGCTCTTCCTGTTCTCAGGGTAAACTGAATAATCTGCAAAGGTATAAACGATGTAAATCTAACACAAAGGAGCTTTAATCATATGTGACCAAGTACTAATACTACTACTACAGAACCAGCCCTAATCTGGCCCATTGGATAACGTTGCAAAGTATTAAAAACTTGCAGAAAAGTAGGTTTAATTCCAATTTTTCATTAACAATACACCTCTTGTCTCGCCTATTTTCACAGTCGAGGCTTCTAATCCGCCCATAAACGTCCAACTTGAAATAATTGACTTGAAATGTGATTCAGATTTGAAGGATACATTTTTTCTTGGTGGGTTTGGACACATTTTATCATATTTCTTACCATTGGTACTCCTATATGGTTTATTATAGTAAAGTTATAATATGTATTATATCAATTATATATTATATTATAGGTTATTATGCAATGGTTTTACTGGTTCGGCCCCCTTTAGATGAAATTGGGCTGCATGTGGAACTGAAATGAGTTTGACACCCCTAATTTAGAGGTTTAAAGTTTAAATAATAAGCATTTGTGTGCTTGAAGATAATCTACATTCAAGTCCGCTCGATGATTTCTGATGGCTTATACTAATCAAAATCAGCATTTAGTATAAAATTAAATTAACTTTGGCTGTCAAGTGTCGATAGCTTCTCGTCCTTTTACCTGTCTTTATAAACCTCAACTTCACCTTCAACTTGTTCACATCCGAATCCTTCGTTCACTGATTACTTCTGAAGAATTTGAACCCAGGCTTAAAGAGAGCAACCTACTTCCCATTTGATTCAAAAGCTACGAGCTGGACGGAGAAGAAGAAGTCAAATGGAACATAACCAGTAACTCTTTCGGAGAGACCGAGCGTTTGTAGCGAAGCCTCACGATTATCTTAATTTCACATGGCACTTATTTCCCTCGTAGCTAAGTAACGATAGGGTTAAAGGGCACTCTCGCCTCCTCCTCCTCCTGTTCTATCGCAGTCTTTGGCTCGGATCTATCGGGGCAGAAAATGAGCCGTAGCAACGCTAGCCCAACGCGCACCAACAGCCTCAACACAAGAAAAGCAAAAGGCACCGTGATTTCCATCAGGTGGAAAATTGAGGCGCTAAATTTACTCAAAATGCACGTGAGGAAAAATGTCCCCAGAGCTACGCAGGGGTACAACGCCAGCTTGGCTAGCATAAACACGTGCTCGCGTCCGCCATATCGTACATACGGGTGCAGGGTTTCCTGCTCGTTATACAGAGCGACGACCCAAATCGTGAGCTGAAATATGCCCGCGAAGAAAATGATGACGCAGCTAATCTGAATGGCTTCCAGTTCGTTGCGGGAGTTGCGCGGGAATTCGTGCGTCAGCTGGTAGGCTAACGGCAAACCTCCGACAAACGCCAAAGATAAAGTGTTCAGCAGGCCCATGAAGCGCGTCGTCTTGGTGACGTGGAGGAAGAGCGAGTGGTGGACGAACCAGAGGAGGCCGACGGTGGCGAAGGAGCCGAAGTAGGCGAGGTACTCGGGACCGTAGGACTGCAGAGCTGCGATCAGGCTGCCGCCGAACTGCTTCTGGACAACCGCCGGATCGGGAACGTTGTCCTCGCTGTAGGAACAACGGGAGGAGGAAGGTTAGAAGGTTTTTAAGACAATTTATTATGCTTTTCACACTAATACACACTTTTATTTAAGATTTGGGTTTTTTTTAGGTTTTATCGGAGAGCCTTTTCTGATTTTATTTGAGTTTTAATTTTCCCTGAATTGCTTTAATCTCCTTTAAATATGGTATAAAGTAAATATGGTATTTTATATACTTTTTTTTTTTAACCTTAATCCTACATTTAATTGTTTTTTTACTCAAATTGGGTTTTTTGTTTTTTTTAAACGTAATTATTTTATTTTATTTGTACATTTTGCTGCCTCAAGAAGCACTTTGTAACTTGCATTTTAAAAAGTGCTCTATACATAAAGTTTATTATCATTATTGCAAAATAAATAATTATCCTTTACTCAGACATATTTATAATAAAACTGTAATTATATTCAGTAATTACAGTGTTGCAACTTATCATTTTTATTTGTTTTCATAGTTTTAAAACAGCTTTAAAGAGCAACTTGCAGGTTATAAACCCCAATAAACTAATGTGTGTAAAAGTTATATAAAACAGTCAGATCTATAGCTACACTTGTAGTATACAGACCAACTTTATTAATCAACCAATACGTTTCGGCTTGCGGCCTTCATCAGGGTCATCATAAAACAGAAGTCACATGACCATATACCCAACCCATCTTGGTAGATAACCCATTGGCTGATATAATGTATGTCTGGATGCACATAATTAGCTATTTTTTATATATATGATTACCTTTTTAAAATGTTCCTGCTTTTTAAATACCCTAAATTCTAAATACTGCTTGTAATGCGTTTTATGACCCTGATGAAGCCTGCAGGCCTAAACGTGTTGGTTTACTAATAAAGTTTTATACTACAAGTGTTGCTGTAGCTTTGAGCCAAAAAAAAAACATGCTTCAAATACATCTAGACTTGATTTTCACTTCCACCTCCAAACGAGCATGATGTCACGTAAAGGAGAGACGACAAGTTTCAGTTCAACAAAAATAAATCTTCATCTCAGCACTAATTGTGACAGTGCTGAGGTTGAAAAAACATATACTACTACTTATTTAATGTGCTTAATCACTTCCTTCTTCACTAAATCTACTAAACTATTTTTACTTTATAGCCATTAGTAAATTAAGATTTGGACACGTATGAGTCATCGTCACTATGCGCCATAACAGGAGTTTACAGGATGTAGCAAAAAGCAGCGTACATGCTCTGACCACAAGTAACGGACTAAAGAGGTCGTTTGCACAGTGCAAACAAAGGCCAGAGCCAAAAATGGACAGAAATAGATTTTTTTTTTTTTAAGATAAAAAGCTGCTGAGATGGGCTGCAGACCAGACAGCAGCATGCAAGTTTTTAGAGTATTAAACATTATAGTAAAGGAAAAATTACACTTTAATCTGGAAACTCAAATAAAATGGCACATATAAGTTAATTTAGTGCACTAATTATGGAGTGACTTTGGATACATTCACTGTTTTTAATCACTAAAACATTATAAGAAAGATAGATCAGCTCACTTTATACATATACTAATAATTTTGTCAGGTTTGTTTTTATATTTTCATGATTTTACATTACTGCCCTTGTGATGCTCTTTATAATGTGGATTTTAGAAAGGGTTCTATATATAAAGATTATTGTTATTATTATTAAATACAATCCCTGCTGCATATGTAACATAAAGATGCAGCAGATCTCCCTTTAAAATCAATAAATCTTCACAGGGCAGGACATTTTTATTTCATGTTTAGTCATTATTCTGTCACATGTTTTCATCCCTGCATCTATCCATCTAAGTAGATACTAATAAACTAGACAGAGAGCAACAAACCATATGTCCAGGATGAGAAGCGTTGCTACGATGGCATAAACTCCGTCACTGAAAGCCTCCACTCGCTCTTTAGTGAGGGGTTCGTTGGGCAGGTACGTGTAGAACAACATGGAGTCTGGAGTCTCTTCCACCTGACCTGAAGGGGATGAGAGGGTTGGGTTCATAGAGTTGTTTTTAAAGGGTGATGCAAAGGTACGAAGTATGAAATTCCGTATAAAATGCCAGAAGAGCTGCTGCTTACCGATGGCTTTGTTACGACACCACTTCAAACCCTGGGAGATGTACGGCAGGAAGATGACGATGGCTAACAGCACGTACGACTGAAAAAACAATCAAAATGTCACTTGGAGAAAAAAAAAGATGAAGATGCAATAATATAAACAATATTATTTAGCTTCTGAGCTGCTGGAACAATCTGCCTGATGATCTGAGAGAAGCTGAACGTGTTCTTTAACCCTCACATACTGTTCATATTTGGGCATTTCACAGTATCCCCTCATAATTGGTCTCTATACATAATTTTGGAACCTCAAATCATTCATCAGTCACCTCATCAGTCATTAAAAAATGTGTGATTAATTCTTAATGAAGCTTTCAGAAAGCAGAGAGAGTTTATTAAGTTTTTACACTTTTAGTTGACGGAGAAAAACGTATTTACAATCACTCTATAAAATGTTCCAACGTTATATATCACTGGAGAACATAATGATTTCAATGAATGATCAATAAACTGTAGTTTTGAATAAAACAGGCAACAAAAATATGTATCAGCTGCACAAAAACATTTTTAGAAAGTGGAAATATTTTAATATTTGTTAATTCTGGGTCACATGCAGATAAGTCATGACATTTCTAGGCTTAAAGGAAAGTTTTTAAGGTGTTTTTTTAATCTCAAAAGGCAAAACATGGGTCAAATTAGACCCTGAATAATATGTAAGGGTTAAATGTAGTTGTAAAGGAGCAGTGTGTAGGATTTAGTGGCATCTAATGGTGAGATTGCACATTGCAACCAACTGTATACCCCTGCCCCTCCAAGCATGCAGGAGACCAGGAAACTTGCAAAATACATGAAAGTCCCTCTTTAGTGCTAATATGTAGTTTGTCAATTCTGGGCTACTGTAGAAACATGGTGGGCTCTGTGGAAGCGGACCTGCTCCCTCTGCAGATATAAAGGTCTCATTCTTCACAAAAACACAACAATTCTTATTTTCAGGTGATTATACACTAATTAAATTCTCCGATTGTAGCTTCTAAAATATGAGCATTTGCTGCTTTTCTATGTTGAATATTGTAAATTCTATATATTTTGGATTTAATCTGTTGCTTGGGCAAAAACAAGATATTTATATCATATTTCTTTACTAGTTTTGACATTTTGAAATTCAAATAAATCTAGTGTTTTCATTATTTTATAACAACTTATTGCCAAAAAAGGAACACAACCTTCAAAAATGTGCAAAAAAGAGATGGATTTATAGTCTTCAAATGATCTACTGATGGTCAAATGTCACATGTAGCACCATTAGACTGAAGAAAAACCTACCAGCTGGAAGAAGATGAAGGAGAAGATGCTGGCAAATAAACACATGATAGGAACCCTCATGATGACTTTGAGTATGTGTTGTTTGTAGAACGCCTGATTCTCTGAGATCTGGATCTGCTCGTTTAGTAGGAAGGGACGACTGAAGGCGTACAGCACGATCAGCGACTACAGAAACAAGAAGAGACGTAAAGGATTATTAACCTGGTGGGATGAAGAGGGTAAGAAGTTTCGGTTTGGATCATTTTTAAGGTGCATTTAAAGCCAAACCTGAATGACTCCCATCACCATCACACAACCACAAAACAGTAAAATCCCGAGGACGTGTTCAGGGAACGTCGCCATCAGAGAGAACTGCAAAGAAAAGAAAAAAGGTGTGTGGGTGTGTTAGAGAGTTTTAATGATATCAGTCGATTAAACTTTGATTTGTGCAAACAGTGTGACTGATTAAGATGCCATCTAGCAGCGGCAGTGACTGGTACTGACTGTGTATGGTAGAAAGGTTATCAGCATCATGCAGGCCTGAAATAGAAGAGCGAAAGCAGAAGTTCACGTTAGAAAGGAGGAAACGTTCACCAGAGAAAATATAGTTTCATTTAGGAGCAAAATAACTAAACAGAAGTCTTCATTTTTTCTCTGAGCAGTCTGACAGGCTACATTAACACATAATACATACTGTAAATACTGTACTTTAGTATCGGTCTCTGTTCTGTTCTGAATCTTTTGCATTCTGCTTTTGTGTTATTTGTACTTTTTACTGCACGCTTATAAAGACAATTGTGACTTTATTCTTTCAGTAAATCGACTTTCTATATAATACTCATGGATCCGCCTTCATATCAACACACAGGCTCTGATTTATGTGGCACATCCTGTATGTAGAAGTCCTGATTTCAAGTCTCAGTGTATTTTACAGTATCAGCTGGCTTCAGAAATCAGGCTTTCGTTATCATCTGTAATCTGACTTGCACATAGCTGATCAGAATCAGGTTTATTGACGACTACATGTTAATTCACCTCAGTGTTGTGGTGCATAACAATCAAAATATACAAGTTAAGAGACATTACTAGTGCAACAAGTTAAGTAATAATGAATAATATAAAATCTGCTGTTAAAAAAAAGTAAAATATATTCTTGTGCAATGTTTTGGTGCTCTGATGATGACAGAATGGACAGAACTGTTTAATTTTAATGTTTATAAGTCGGCTACTTTTGTCTCTAAAGCTTGGAAAAAAACATCAGGATGGTTTATTTGTTATTTGTTTAGCATCATCTGTAATTCATATCTGGTTTGTGCCTTTTTGCTTTTCTTTTCGTGGTGTCTTGTAAGCCCATTTTTAAAATCCAAATCATATCAAATCAAATCAATCTGTCTCTGCTTGAACCAAATATCTGAGATACTTTATTCATTCCTCTTTAATACTTACGAGGTTGAGCAGAGCGAGGCAGTCATCAATTCTTACAATCACTTGAAATAACCTGTGAAAACAAGCACACATTATAAATGATGAATAATAAACCTGAGAAGTGTTGTTGTCGTAGTAACAGTCAGTATGATGATAATAATAATATAATAATATTCACCTGATATGAGCCGCCCACGCCACAGTCACAATTAGAAATGTCATTAAGTAAACAGCGATCTTTGTCGTCAGCAGGACTTGAACACTTTGTCTGAGTTCCTGTGATGCAGAGAAAAGAGGATTTTAAAGGGAAGTACAGTAGAGGTGATTTTATGCAGTTTTTCTTATTTAAAAAAATCTGTGCAAAGCCAAAGCAACATTAAATTACCTCATTATCTTCCACCTTCGTATGAGCGACAGGCAATATCTGTAAATGAAGGTAATTGTACAGAAAGTAGAGTTAGAAGATGCTTCACAGGTTCACTGATAATATAAAACCATAAAATATTTTCAGGCAGTGGCCAAACAGAGAGGAATAAAAGTTAATATTAAAAAGGAAAAAAATTAAAAATCCACTTGTGTAGAAAAGTTATGTGAGGAAAAGTGTTTGGCTACAGAATTAAAAGAGTTAAAACTAAAAGATCTGAAACATAAAACAGATCTAGATCACTCACACACACACACACACACACACACACACACACACACACACACACACACACACACACACACACGCAGGGATTTCACATAAAATAACATGATTCATAAATTGAATCTGAAAGCATTTAGGAGGCTGGTGGTGCTTCAGCAGGACTGCAGAGACAGTCCGCAGCATCTGGTGATAGTCGGAGGCCTTTTATGCTGCATTCTGCACCAACTGTGAACGAGCAGCTGCTGCATCATTCAGGCAAGTAAAGAAAACACAACGAAGTGCTTCAGTCTGCAGAGGAAATGATGGTTTGTTTACTGTGTTTTTGGTGGAGAAAGCAGATTACCGTAATGCACTTATTACTGTCCTCTCGTAAAAAAAACATTAAAGAGACATCAGCTCATCAAAACTCATTAGTTGGGTTTTAGCAGCTCTGCTTCCTGTAAGTTTGAGGTTCCTTTCTCCTCACATACAAAGATCTTAATGGTCCAGGACCAATTTATCATCATGACTAACGCCCTCGGGCCAAATGTTTATATATGTAAATGTGATGTGTAAACTTGAAGCCTCCAGTGCACAAACACTGAAAAAATGGACTTTTCATTGCTTGTTTTTGATCTGAGCTGCAACATTTAGTCAATTAATCCATCAGTGCATTACCAGAAACTTAATCAGCAACTATTTTGATCATTAATAGATTGTTTTGAGACGGAGGAAAGCAATAATTTATGATTCTCTAATGTCACTCTTGTGATTTACATGCAGAGTTTGTTTTCACGTTCATCTGCTTTCATCATGAAAGTTGGAATTTTCTCTGAGCTCACTGAAAATGTGAAAGATTTTTTTAAGGGGTGGATCTATAAGTGTGATATGTGACATTACAGCTACAGTTTAGAAGCCAATCGTGGTCCAATATTCAACTTACACGAGTGTAATGTGGAAAACTTGACGGCTCCAGAAGGGACTTTACAGAGAAGTAGGAAACAGTTAAACCTCTGAAATGAAATACACTCTTATCAGCCACTTCATTAGGGAACAACTGAGCAGTCTGATGCAATTTAATACAACAGCAACAACAGCTCTGCTTTTTAATTCAAATTTTAAGAAGATTATACATTTCCAGTATTTATTAACATGTTCAGAAAGGAGATAAGTCAACTTTATGTTTATTATTAAGGTTGTAGTGTGTGGTGGTGTTGTTGTTGTGCTGGAGTGCATTAGATTAAACAGTGTTACCTCTCATGTATGTTAATGGAGTGGACAAAATAATAGGAACACAATTCAATACAATGCACTCCAGTTACACCAGCACTACCGAAGTTTACAACCTCAATAATGAACACAAAGTAGAATAATCACTTTTCCAACATGTTGTCAAAAATGGAAAATATATGAGCTTCATAAATGTAGAATTTATAGCATTAGACTGCACAGGTGTTCCTAATAAAATGCCCACTGAGATTTGTTTATTAAGGATTTTTTTTTTAATAAGGGAGGAGGATGAGATGCCATTTTAAGGATTGTAAAGTGTCAATTATAATTTTAATTAGTGTAAAAACACATCAGACACTTTTTGTATATCTTATTTTTTTCCGATAGTGCAGTGCACTTTAACTGGCAGTATGTTATTATTATTTATTACATATATTTGTTTTTTTAGTACAAACTTTTAAGTATTTTTAGTGATACGTTTTTTTTCTCCATTGGATAGTTAGAGATGTGTTTCTATGTGATTCTATGTGTTCCATCAACCTGCCTGCAGGGAATACAGGTGGAAAATAGCAACTTGCTAAAACCCGGTGCAATGCTTCTCTCCTCGTTTTATACAGGGTTAATGTGTTATTGTGCATTGTCCCTGTTCAAATAAAAATGAAAATGAAATGAAATGATGTGTGGCTGCCTTAAGAGTGGATGTAGCTGCTGTAAACCAAACGAATCAATAAAGTCTCTTCCTACCTATCTATCTATCTATCTATCTATCTATCTATCTATCTATCTATCTATCTATCTATCTATCTATCTATCTATCTATCTATCTTATTGAAGCCTTTCTTTGCTTTCAATGACACTGTAAAATAGGCCTATTTGTTGATTTATAGGAATAATAATAACAGCTTAACTCTGGGAATAATAACAATGGTGATTAACTATGATGCAGCTCTGCATACAGTATGTATATATGGGAGGTGTTTCCATGACCTCACCTGACACACCTGACAGTCACCTGAGTGATTGCTCCTGCAGCCCAAATACACCCCCCACCCTGCAGAACAAACTAACACCCCCTACCCTGCAGTCCAAACTACACCCCCCCACCCTGCAGCCCAAACTACACCCCCCCACCCTGCAGCCTTAACTACCCCCCCCCCCACCGCCCTGCAGCCCAAACCACACCTCCACCCTACAGCCCATTAACCACACCCCCCACCCTGCAGCCCAAACTAACACCCTACCCTGCAGCCCATTAACCACCACAGCCCCCACCCTGCAGCCCTAACTAACCCCCCACCCTTCAGCCCCCTAAACCAGAGCTGTGTTTACATGGTGCCAGTATGAAGACATAGAGCTCAGTGTCTCACCATGACGGTGGCTATGATGGAGATGAGCGCATCGCTGTAGGCCAGCAGTCTGTGGGAGGACTGGGTGCCGCTGTGGCCCTCCCTGTCGGACGGAGTAACACTCTCCAGGAAGGAGGAGGAAGCGGTGTGACTCCTGTTCGCCCTCTTTTCCATCTCCTCCTCGACATGGTGCTCTATGATCTCGCTGTCGTCGTTTTCCCCCATGGTTGGTTGGAGGAGCTAGAGGCGCGCAGAGGACGCAGGAGAGGAGTGCATGGACCCGGCGGACGCAGAGCTGTTTGCAAACAACGGTGTGACAGCTGACTGAGGAAGAGGAGGAGGAGGAGGAGCAGGAAGCAGCTGGTTTGTTTTCCTGCCTGACGCAGCAGCGTGCAGCGAAGATCCTCGATTAGATTCAGAGGAGCCACTCGGTGCTTAAAATCACACCCAGTTTGTGGTGTAAAGAAGGGGCGGACTGGGACAAGAAATCGGCCCTGGCATTTTGGACCAGACAGGGGAACCGGCTCAGAAAAAAGCAGCGGAGCCCGAAAAACTAAAGCAAACAGCGCCATGTGATGTCAACTGACGTTACTATAGTAACAAGTTTCAGGCTAACCGGCCAGTACAGACCCCTTCGCAGCTTGTAAACAGTGTGACGTATATTTGGGGGCGGGGCTTAGCTGGAGGCAAAACATCTCAAAAGGTATAGCTTGTAAACGCCGGTTAGCGTGTTTTAACGGACGCCGGTTAGCGTGTTTTAACGAGTTTTGGCACCCAAGTACACCACCACCACGTAGTATGACCTCAGTAATAAACAAAGTAGAATTATCACTTTTTTGGCTGAAAATGTATAAACTTCTAAAAAAAAAAAAAAAAAAAGGGCAGCATTCATAGCAGAGCTGTTGTATTGGATTGAATTATATTGGACAGGTGTTCCTAATGAAGTTGCAGATGACTGTAGTTCAGAGAATAAAACTACTAATTACTATATAATATAGTTAAGAGAATATCTTAAATTGAAGGAAAGTGACAGAATGCAAGACGTGGGGTGCCTGACGCTTGCATTGTGACCGATGAGCTTTTGCATCTGTTCACAAAATGCTAAAAGATATCAGTATGTCAGAACATATCTCTGTCTAGCTATCAGGCGGGGAGTCCCGGTGTCGTGCCAAAAAGTGATCGTCTGCCAGAATCTGATTTGTGGCCGCGGGAGCGCGCACAGCAGCCCGTTGAGCGGTAGCGCTATAAAACGTCTAGTTTTCTTTTGATTAAACGGTCATAATATGCATATACAAACAATTATCACACATTATCACAACTGTGGCCAAAAGAAGTGTAGTTTGTAGCGAAATAAGGCATGGCAATTACGTGATAGACATGTCTCTACAGTATGTTTGATTTATGGGTGTGTTTTCAATAAAGAAATGATCACTTTTGCAATGATCCTCGTGACTCTGCATTGTTTTTTATCTGATCTGGGCCCTACGTAGTATTTGCTTCCCATGTTTGGATGTGTTTTGTATATCTAATATTATTGTTTATGCCTACTATTAAAATAACAAACAGTTTTCACCTGCCAAAAATTGATTGGAGGCCAAATGCATTTACTGAATGGTTATTTCTGCCTAAATATGACTTGATCTCATTCATACGCTTCATAATATAAACACTAGAGCTCACAGGACAGTTTGGAACTCTTTTAAAGGACCATTACAACACAAAATGGGCTTTTCCACCTGACAAAAATTGATACCTGCCCTTAATTTGATTCTGAAAGAGTTTTTCTGCCTCAAAATGACTTCATATCACTTACCACAGTAATATGAAGTCATTTTGAGGCAGAAAAACCCTTTCAGTATCAAATTAAGAGCTGGAATCAATTTTTGGCAAGTGAAAATCTGCATTTTATGTGTTGCACTGGCACTTCACTCAGTTTTCAAGAGGTAAAGGGTACTGTTTATGGTATTATCTTCTAAATATAACTCTGTTGAGTGATATGAAGTCATTTTGAGGCAGAAAAGCTCTTTCAGAATCAAATTAAGGGCAGGTATCTATTTTTGTCAGGTGAAAATGCCTTATTTTGTGTTGTAATGGTCCTTTAAAAGAGTTCCAAACTGTCCTGTGAGCTCTAGTGTTTATATTATGAAGCGTATGAATGAGATCAAGTCATATTTAGGCAGAAATAACCATTCAGTAAATGCATTTGGCCTCCAATCAATTTTTGGCAGGTGAAAACTGTTTGTTATTTTAATAGTAGGCATAAACAATAATATTAGATATACAAAACACATCCAAACATGGGAAGCAAATACTACGTAGGGCCCAGATCAGATAAAAAACAATGCAGAGTCACGAGGATCATTGCAAAAGTGATCATTTCTTTATTGAAAACACACCCATAAATCAAACATACTGTAGAGACATGTCTATCACGTAATTGCCATGCCTTATTTCGCTACAAACTACACTTCTTTTGGCCACAGTTGTGATAATGTGTGATAATTGTTTGTATATGCATATTATGACCGTTTAATCAAAAGAAAACTAGACGTTTTATAGCGCTACCGCTCAACGGGCTGCTGTGCGCGCTCCCGCGGCCACAAATCAGATTCTGGCAGACGATCACTTTTTGGCACGACACCGGTCCTCTGAAATGATGCCAACGCGGAAGTAAGGGCGTGGCTACGTCGTGATTGACAGGTTGATTGGTTCACAGGTTCAGGAGGGCGCCTCATGCCCCTCCTGATGCCCATATAAGTAGAATCCGTGTTTTTATTTTACCCGGCATGCACCGGAAATTTTCAAGATGGCGCTGCCCGGATCCGAAACTATTAGCTTCCAAGCAGCAGTCCACAAACCAATGGGTGACGTCACGGATGTTACGTCCATTTTATATACAGTCTATGCTAGCAATTGATGTTGATATTTTATACATTTTTATTAGAGTGAGATAGATTTTGTGAATAAATTTAAAATGTGCTTCTTTGATTTTGTTACTTGTAAAATGGAAAAACATAGGTAGAGTTTTGAAGTGTACGAGGCGTCCCTGAATGCAGCACCGTGGGCGTGACTCACCTGACGCTCAGCTACATTTCAGGTTTCCACAGCTCGTGGCCTGCAGGTGTGGCACAAACGCGTTTCCGGCTCACACACAAATCCAGGTAAGATTTTCTGTGGCTGATTTAACTTTTTGTCTTTCAGTTGTTCAAGTTAAAGTTCATTTGACTTTTAAGATTTGTGCTTTTGAGCGTGAGAGATTACAGTTTTAGGCGACAGCAGCTGATAATGATGATAATGATGATGATGTGAGGATCAAAGTAATTATCTCATGAGTTGATTATTAGGGAGGAAACAAAGTAACTCCAGTCATTTAAATCACACATCAAAAGTCTCACAGTGAATCTATGTTACTCAATGTGAACTTTAATGATATATTTATTGTATGTTGTTGTGCAGTTTTCCAACAAGGAGTTTATTGTGAATCCTGTTCCTGCTGCAAGATTTCCTTTTTTAAATCTTCTCTACTATCTCTAATATTTCTACTATCTCTAAGACATCAGGTTGTTTGTGATAATGTATTATTGAAAGAGAGTTTTCTGTTTTTAAAATAATAAACTCCGAGCTGGGTGTAGTTAATAAGTCTGAAAAGGTTCAGCAGAGCAATTCATCACTTAAGCAAACAGGAAGAGGTGCGATGAGGTCACTTTTAAAAAACATATTACTGGACAGAGGAGGATTAAAGGAAAGGTGGTCAAGTTAAATAAGAAAATATATTTATATAACTCCAATATTTGTGCTTTAGTATGTTTATTATCGCTCTCCCAAAATCCTTAAAAATGTTCCTTTAGCACAGTTTTACAGGTGTAAAGATGCAAAATATGAAAATGTATAGGTGATTGAATTGAGTGCCAGAAGTGTGACTTTAATCTCAGGATTGAGTCAAACTTGTGACTAAAACAAACACATGTCACATGTCTGATAAATGCTGTTGAGTATCACAGTCGCTATAAATGAGAAATTGATGACATTAAGCTGCTTGTCACCATAAATCACAAAATAACCATAAATCATAAATGTGTATGTTTTGTATTTCTACCTCAGAGTATACCTGCAGTCATCATGGCATCTTTATGGGTAAAGTCAAATTATGTGTTTATTTTAATTCTGTGATAAAGTTTTAACCAATCACACATTAAAAAAACAAGTTATTTATTAAACTTTTCATTCTGCAGGACGACCTGGACAGTCTGGTGAATTCTCCGTCATCCTTCTCAGTACAGGTAGGTCCAAACTCAACGACATCTGACACTTCAATGCTACTTTACTCACGCATTACACAGTAGAGGAAAAAGAAATAGAAACTGTCAAAGTATGAATGTTTTGTTTTTTGTTTTGTGCGTCCTTTTCCAGAATGGAGAGAGAGGAACCGTCAAACCTACGGCAACCTTTGATGCTAAAGAGGACGCTGTGTCTCTGAGGAAGGCCATTGAAGGAATCGGTACATAATAATAATAATAATAATAATAATAATAATAATAAATATACTACACAATGACAGGATATATCAAAAATAAAACTAATGACCCAATTACAGCCAGTTGCCTGTATTTTGAGATTAAACTAAAGTGCTAACATGTTAAAGTTAGGATGCTAAAATGCTATTTGTAATATTAAGAATAATAATTATTAATTTTATTATGAATAACGACACTTTTATCGATACTCAAAGGTGCACATGATAAGCTTGCAGAGTAAAAATACAGATTCAAGTGCTGGGTTGTGCATTAATGCTAAGTTTGCACATTTTAGCAATATGTTACTAGCATAATTAAACTAGACGCAGGACTATAAGGTTAATCAATAATTTCTACGTTTTAATATAGGGCACTTTTGTAGATACTCAAACACTTATATCACAAGCAAAATAAGTACAAACACACAACTAAAATGCAGAATTGTATGCTGTATTGTGTAATAATGCTAATTCAGCACACCTAGCCTATTAAGCTAACATATTAGACTATTCTAGATGTAATACTAATAATAACAAATATACAAAATATTTAATACAGGGCTCTTTTGTAGATACTCAAAGACATTTTTCATAACAATCTAAGTAAAAACACAAAACTAAAACGGAGATTTACATGCTATACTGTGTGCTAATGCTAATTTAGCACACTTATTAGCATATTACAATGTGCTAGGTGTATTTAAAATAATAATTACTGTACATTTTAATATAGCCAGGGCACTTTTGTTAAAACACAAAACTAAAACTTGGGCTGATACAAGCTGAGTGAAGTATGATTTTCTAATGCTTTTGATTTAAGTGATTTAATCAGTCTTTAAATTTTAAAGTTTTCTGCTCTCAAACACTAACACGTAAACACAAGTATTTAATTTCGTCTGTTTTTTTCTCATGTTTATCAAGTTTTCTTCCCCTCTCTCTCTGTTCTTCTTTCAGGCACCACAGAGAAAACTCTGATTGACATTCTGACCCATCGAAGCAGCGCTCAGAGGCAGCTCATCTGTGACGCTTATCAAGAAGCAACTGGAAGAGTAAGATATCGCCGTCATCCGGAGTTAATTACAATCTGTTTTCATGATTGAGACGAGTTGCATTGTAATATGAAGACTTTTAAAAGCACTTAGAAAGAGAGCTGCTTCATTACACCACTTTTATTGCGTTGACATGGCAACCTGCTCTAATTAGAAGTACTTGCACAGAATAAGTAATTTTTACAATAAAACATAACCAAAATTTGGGTTCCTTTTGTGTAATTTATCATCAGTGTGTCAAAAAACAACCGACACAAAAAACAACTGACACATAGCACACTTTTCCCAACAAGTCTTCCAAATTAAACAACTAACCTAATATGCTGTTTGATCATGTACTGCAGAACAACACAGTTTCTTATCTGGCGCCCCCTATCAGCAGTAATTGAACAGGACATCGTAATTTGACTGTGCTTTTAAATGGCGCTTTTCCACTACACAGTTCCAGCACGACTCGACTCGCCTCGCCTCACCTTTTTTTGCGTTTCCACTAGGGAAAGTACCTGGTACCTGGTACTTTTTTAGTACCTGCTCTGGTGAGGTTCCAAGCGAGCCAAGCCGATACTAAATGTGACGTCAACAGACTGCCGGCTACTGATTGGTCAGAAGAGTTGTCGCTGGAAAAGTCATGAGCCGTCCCGGCATTTTTAAATACCAGCAGCAGCGTTACAGCCATACGGCTCAATTTTCTTGCTTTGTGTGAGACAGAAAGCCACAAACAGCAGCAAGTACACCACTGCTTCAATGTCCTCCATTGTTTATGTGTTTTGTGTCGCGTATAAAACGAAGTCACGGCAGTTTATCGGAGCCGTGCTATGACGACCCCGCCCACGTTGAGTAGGTCCTTTTTTGTAATGGAAAAGGTCTGTCCTGGAACCGCGCCGAGTCGAGGCGAGTCGTGCTGGAACTGTGTAGTGGAAAAGCGCCATAAGACTGTTACAGATCACAACTAACTCTCCTCTTGTCCTCAAGTCAATTTTGACCCAGGAGGACAACAGAAGTTAACTCAAAAATGACATATACTTTAATTTAGATGAGACTTATTGACTATGACTAATTTCCGTCATGTGTAAAACCCGTGGTGATAAATTGGAATGAAGTTGGCTTAAAAAGGTCTATAATTTATACCTCATGCTTTATGTTATCTCTACGCTTACATCATGGCTTTAATAATAATAATAATCACAGGGTTCAGGGTAGGAGACGAGCATAGCTACTATTTGTAAAAACCTGCTTGCTTCACAAAACGATGTTATCAAACCAAACATTATGAGCTGGTTTTTCCTCTTCTTTTTTTGTCAGTAGGTGTCACTGATAGTTAAACCTGGCTATTAGCTACAAAGGAAGGTTTCAGGGTGGCAACATTTCAGACGTAAAGGATCAGTGTGTAAGATTTAGTGACATCTAGTGGTGACGTTGCAGATTGCAGCGAACAGAATACCTATTTGAAGCATGTAGACCAGTGGTTACCAACTCTTTCTCCTGCAGAGCTACTACCCTTCATGTTTTAGGTCTCTCCACCACTCTAACACACCTGATTGTAATAATTAACTCTTTATGAAGCCCCTTGAAGAGGTTCAGCTGCTTGATAACGAGCTAATAATTAGAATCAGGTGTGTTAGAGTGGTGGAGATACCTAAAAACATGCAGTGCAGCAGCTCTCCAGGAGCAGCGTTGAAGAGCACCGATGTAGAAGAACCTACAATGGCAGCGAGTAGAATAGAATAGAACCAGTGTTGTGGGGATGACTATCGGCGCTTTCACAAAATATTTACGCAATGAGATTCTTCATAAATAATCATCAGTAATGTGGATATAATGACTAAGTGGATAAAAGGCAGATAATAGAACAGTCTGTTAAGCTCAGAAAATTACATTATTACTGTAATGCTGCCTTTTAAAAGCAAAAAAATACATTTATTATATCACAATATTAACCCTCCTGTTGTCCTCGAGTCAAGGAAGGAAGGGAGGAAGGAAAGGAGGGAGGAAGAAGGGAGGAGGGGAGGCAGAAGGAAGGAGGAAAGGAGGGAGGAAGGGAGGAGGGGAGGAAGGGAGGAGGGGAGGAAGAAGGAAGGAAGGAAAGGAGGGAGGAAGGGAGGAAGAAGGAAGGAAAGGAGGGAGGAAGGAAAGGAAGGAGGAAGGAAAGAAGGAAGGTAAGACGGAGGACAGAAGGAAGGAAGGAAGGTAGGAGGGAGGAAGGAAAGGAGGAAGGAAGGAAGGAAGGAAGGAAATAAGGACAAAGGAAAGGAGGAAGGACAGACGGAAGGAATGGAGGGAGGAAAGAAGGAACAGTCAAAACAGACGGGGTCAATTTGACCCGGGAGGACGACACAAAGGTTAAGAATCTAACACGATATCGATAAAATATCAATGTATTGCCCAGCCCAAGTATACATATATTCTTGTTTTTTGTGTTTTCCTAAATAATAAAAGGGTTGGTTTTGTATTATTTCTCCTGTCTGGAGCCCAACTTTTGAATTAGAAGTACCTTTTTATATCTCCTATGCTACATAGTAGTACAGTTGCTTAGTTACCATTCATCACTTTCATCTACCTGACACCTTAAGTTACTTTTTTTTTATTCAACCAAAGCTTTCTTTGATTTGAGCTCCAACAGATTTTACTTTTAAAATATTTCCTTGTTCTTCTCTCTGTGTTTGCTCTGATAATACGTCGGTGTTCAGCTGTGGGTCCGATGCCTGTGTGTGTGTGTGTGTGTGTGTGTGTGTGTGTGTGTGTGTGTGTGTGTGTGTGTGTGTGTGTGTGTGTGTGTGTGTGTGTGTGTGTGTGTGTGTGTGTGTGTGTGTGTGTGTGTGTGTGTGTGTGTGTGTGTGTGTGTGTGTGTGTGTGTGTGTGTGTGTGTGTGTGTGTGTGTGTGTGTGGGGTTGTAAAAGTGACTCGGCTGTGTTTACCTTACAGACATTAGTAGAGGACCTGAAAGGAGACACCAACGGAGACTTTAAGGAGCTGCTGGTTGCGCTCGTCACCCCTCCTGCAGCGTTCGACTGCCACGAAGTGATGCGAGCCATGAAAGTGAGCTTTGTGTACATTTTAAACAACGAAGCACGTTCACCTTGATGTGTTTTTAAACTGAGAATAATCATGCAGTGTAGAGAGACTCAGCTCCATGTGGTTAAGTGATTGTGTGTGTGTGATGTTGCAGGGATGCGGGACAACAGACAGCATCCTGATTGAAATCTTCGCCTCCAGAACCAACGAACAAATCAAAGCTCTCACTGAAGTCTATTTGACAGGTAAAGATTGTAATTAACCCTTTACATACTGTTCATATTCTACACCCTCGCAGTATGTTCCCCTCATAAAAAGTGTCTATACCAAGAAGGAGAGAAGGAAGGAAGGAAGGAAAAGAGTAAGGAGGGAGGGAGGAAAAGAGGAAGAAGGGAGGAAGGAAATGAGGAAGGAAGGAAGGAAGGGGAGGAGTAAGGAGGGAGGGAGGAAAAGAGGAAGGAAGTAAGGAGAAAAGGAAGGGTGGAAGGAAAGGAGGAAGGAAGGAAGGAGGAGGGAGCAAAGAAAGAGGGAAGGAGGGGGAGAACGAAGGAAAAATTAAAGAAAGAGGGTAGGGGGAGGAAAGAGAGAGAGGGAAGGAAAGAAGAAGGAGGGAGGGAGGAAGGAAGGACAGAAGGAAGGAAGAAAGGGGGATGGAGGAAGGAAATAAGGAAGGGAGGAAAAAGAGAGGAAGGAAAGAGAGAGAGAAGGAGGGAGGGAGGAAGGACAGATGGAAGGAAGGAAGGGAGGAAAGAAGGAACAGTCAAAAGAGACGGGGTCAATTTGACCCGGGAGGACGACAGGAGGATTAAAGTTTCAGAGAGCAGAGAGAGTGTATTTATTAGCTTTTACACCACTAAACATCTCCTATCACACAATATCATGTCCTATTTTACCTCAGACATGAAAATATAACATAGCAATAATGATTTAAATGTCTCTTTTTGGTAGTTTTAAATCTCTTTAGTCACTCCATCTCTACGTTACTATGGTAACTAGATGGCAGCTGTTACTCAAACTAACTGTAGGTTGTTTTTAGTCATTTTTTCATCTCTTTTTGGTAGTTTTTAGGTTTCTTTAGTCAATTTAAGTCTCTTTTTAATCATTTTTATGTTTCTTTTTGTTGGTTAAATGTTATTTTATATGTAAAGTGAAAATGAGCAGAACTTTATGGAGCTGTGGGGTTTATTGTATAACCATTAGAGCCATCAGTCTTCACTGCTACATCATAAAAAGAAATCATCATAACTACTATCTTATTAAAGCTATTAACTATTCATTTAACTGAAACACATGTCAATAGATACAGGTATAGCATTTTAAAATACTTTAATTTTTGTGCATTTTGGGCCACTTTAGGAAAAGTCATCAACTTTCAGAATAAAATACATGAGTGTGTTTTTACAGCTGTCAAATGTGAAAATGAAATTGACCCAAACAGTATGTAAGGGGTTAAAGATTGTAATTTTAAAATGGTGAACTTTGGCTTTATAGGCAAATAATGTTCGTCCACATGAGGAATTCATCAATGCAAATGCAAAGGTGGATGCACTAAAACACAGAGAGCAAACTAACAGAGATAAACAGACATTAAGTTACTATATACAGGTAAGTAGGTTTAAAAGAATAGGAAGGAATAAATATTGTACGTGTTAATCAATCAATCAAATTTAATGTCAGTCCATCCAAAAGCATTGAACCAACCGTCTTATTTTTTGTGATTTAATTGAAACTGAATGACTGATGATTTCTTCTTAAATGTTTTCCCTCCACAGAAACAGAGAAGAAGTTGACCTTTGACCTGAAGACTGAAGTTTCTGGAGACTTTTCCAAAGCTCTGCTGCTCCTGGCTGAGGTTTGTGGTTGGGATATTAAAGGGGAAAAGTTAAATAATATACCTATAAGGGGCAGAAAAATGGCAGCAAAATACCAAATGAATGTTGAAATAAGGGGTTAATTTGAGTCAAAATGTACTTTAAATAACAGTTATGGTGCAATAATGAAGAATAACTTATTTTTATTAATTAAAATGAACAATTGTATTATGTGGTTATTCATAATATCCACTTTTCCTTTTAAATTCCTAGAAATGTATAAACATCTGTATCCACAATGCATAACATGTACTCCACTTGTCTAATACATCGCTTTATTTACACATAAACCAAAGATATATTTTAACGGCTGCATCTTCATATCACACTTCATATTAATATTTCTCAATACACACAATATTAAATGATTTGTGAATATTTCAATTTCAGCATATGATGTACAGGATGTGATATATTAGAAAACTTTGGGAACTTCACAACATACGTTTGTGAATATTTTAAAGAGTCAGAGGGACAGAAGAAAAAAAGATTTGGTTGATTTTGGTGATGTCTTCTTTCTTAATTAAGAGTAAAACATGATTAAGATTAAAGTTTTCTTTTTTGTTTTCAGGGCAAAAGAGACGAGAGCACCACAGTGGATTCAGATAAGGCAAAAGAAGATGCCAAGGTACCATTACATGCATGTTTAACTTAATTAACATTCGTGTCGTCCTCCCTTCCTTCCTTCCATCTGTCCTTCCTCCCTCCCTCCTCCCCTCTTTCTTTCCTTCATCTCTTTCCTCCCTTCCTTCTTTCCTTCCTCCATCCCCCTTTCTTCCTTCCTTCTGTCCTTCTTTCCTGCCTCCCTCCTTCTCTCTTTCTTTCCTCCACCCTACCTTCCTCCCTTCCTTCTTTCCTCTGTCCTTCTTTCCTCCCTCCCTCCTTCTCTCTTTCTTTCCTCCACCCTACCTTCCTCCCTTCCTTCTTTCCTCTGTCCTTCTTTCCTTCCTTCGTCCCTCTTTTCCTTTCTCCCTCCCTCCTTCCTTCTTTCCTTTCCTCCCTTCCTTCCTTCCCTCCTTCCTTCCTTCCCTCTTTCCTTCCTCCCTCCCTACTTTCCTTCCTTCTTCCTCCCTTCCATCCTTCCTTCCTTCCTTTCCTTTCCTTCCCCCCTTCCTTCGTTCCTTTCCTCCCTCCTTTCTCCCTTCCTTCCTTTCTTCCTCCCTCCTTTCTCCCTTCCATCCTTCCTTCCTTCTTCCTCCCTTCCTTATTTGACTCGAAGACAACAGGAGGGTTAAACTCAGATTAAAATATAGTTAAATTGTCTAAATGATATATTTCCCTTTTTTTTGTCCTCAGACTCTTTATGATGCCGGAGAGAAGAAGTGGGGAACCGACGAATCCAAGTTCATCGACATCCTCTGTCACAGAAGCATTCCTCAACTGAGACAAAGTAGAGAAAATGAACTATTGTGTTTATATTCTAGTCTCTAGAAAAAGAGTCGTTTTTTTTAATCTCTTTGCTGTTTTTCTTTGCAGCTCTCGTTGAATACAAGAACATCAGCGGAAAGAGTCTCCAACAAAGCATCGAAGGAGAAATGTCCGGAGAGCTGGAGGAGCTGCTGGTGGCTGTCGGTAAGTTAACGTGTTTAATTGATATCACATATAAACTGCAAAATACTACTCATTTAGATATGTTTGCTATCAAGTATTAACCCTCCTGTTGTCCTCGAGTCAAGGAAGGAAAGAAGGAAGGAAGGGAGGAAGGATGGAGGAAATAAGGAAGGTAGGAGTGAGGGAGGAAAGAAGGAGGGAGGCAGGGAGAAAAGAAAAGAGGAAGGGAGAAAGGAAGGAAAGAAGGACAGAGGAAAGAACGAAGGGAGGAAGGTAATGGGGAGGAAAGAAAGAGATGGAAGGAGGGAGGAAAGAAGAAAGGGAGGGAGGAAAGGAAAGGAGGAAGGAAGTACGGAGGAAATAAGGAAGGGAGGAAGGGAAAGAATGAAGGGAGGAAGGTAATGGGGAGGAGAGAAAGAAGGAAGGGAGGAAGGAAAGGAAAGAAAAAAGGAGGGAAGGAAAGAAAGAAGGAGGGAGGGAGGGAGGAAGGAAGAAAGGGGGATGGAGGAAGGAAAGAAGGAAGGAGGAAAGAGAGAGGA
Organism: Scomber scombrus; assembly: GCF_963691925.1. Lineage (NCBI taxonomy): Eukaryota > Metazoa > Chordata > Actinopteri > Scombriformes > Scombridae > Scomber > Scomber scombrus. The sequence continues at coordinate 29,935,857 of NC_084973.1, forward strand.
AGGAAAGAAAGAGAGAAGGATGGAGGGAGGAAGGACAGACGGAAGGAAGGAAGGGAGGAATGAAGGAACAGTCAAAACAGACGGGGTCAATTTGACCCGGGAAGACGACACGAAGGATAAGAAGCAAAACCTATATATTTGCTAACATATTCTATCTTTGTCTTATCTTTGCATAAATGCTTGTTTTAACTCTTAAAGAAAGTTTGTTCCTCTTGCAGTGAAATGTGTGAAAAGCGTGCCGGCCTACTTTGCAGAACGCTTGTATGAAAGCATGAAGGTGATTATATTATTTATTGAATTGAATTGAATTGTCTTTATTGTCATTTCATTGACGTCAATACAACGAAATTTAAAAAAGCTCCATCCTTGGTCATCACTCACACACACATCTCATACTTAAATAAAAAGGAGTAGATAAAAATACAAATATATACACATATAGATACATACACCTCATACCCATGCACACACATACAGACATAAAAACTCCTCATTTAAAGTGCATAGATGGTGTATAAAGTGCATTTAGTGATTGCACAGTGACCTGTCATGAGGCTAATTGGGTGGAGGTGGGGGGGGCAGTGGGTTAGGGGGCCGAGAGTTCAGTTCGTGAACAGCTGAGGGGTAACAACTGTTCCTCAGTCTTGTGGTGCAGCACTTCCAGAGGGTAGTAATGTGAAGACATTATGGGAGAGGTGAGTGTTGTCACTGATGATCTTGCAAGCCTTGCTGTAACAGCGTGACTTGTAGATGTCTTTAGTTTTATTGCTTAAACTCTGCACATGCATCATTCTGCACATGCATCACTCTGCACATGCATCATTCTGCACATGCATCATTCTGCACATGCATCATTCTGCACATGCATCATTCTGCACATGCATCATTCTACACATGCATCATTCTACACATGCATCATTCTGCACATGCATCATTCTACACATGCATCATTCTGCACATGCATCATTCTGCACATGCATCATTCTACACATGCATCATTCTACACATGCATCATTCTGCACATGCATCATTCTACACATGCATCATTCTACACATGCATCATTCTTCACATGCATCATTCTGCACATGCATCATTCTGCACATGCATCATTCTGCACAGTGAAACTCAAACATTTAACTGTAGCAACAAGAAGAAAAACACACTTTTGAGTAGAGCGAGATTTTAAATATTTAAGTTTCTTCATCTTTTTCAATCTGCAGTACAAGAAGAAATCAGTCTGGTAACTTAGTTTTCTGAGATGCA